>NW_006760386.1:1915717-2150421 GCF_000271605.1 Fomitiporia mediterranea MF3/22
ACGGGTCAACCGCAGATGCAGTCATAACCGTTGAGCCTCTCAATGCCCTCGCTTTCTGGTGGTCCGTCTGGATCTGGTCAAGGGATGGGCCTGGCAATCGACACCCGTAATGCACTCGTTCGCTGCTCGAGTCTGGTCCGATCCCAACCTCTACCTACTCGTATTCGCATCACAGCAGACACGGACACTCTCACTCGCTCTCTGCACAAATCTTGATGCAGGCTGCACTATGTATGTGCTTCGGTTTATTTTCCTTAATTATTGTAGATAATGATGTATCGTACAAATATTTTAATATAATTGATTTTTGTTATTTTAATAATGAATGGATGTAAGGGAAAATTATTATTATTAAGGAATAATAACTATGTATAGTCTGTAAAACATTACAAATATATATTACCCTTTCAAAACTTGGTAATCCTTACAATACATTTCAAAAAAGGGAGGTCCGATATTATGCATTTTATATGTTTAAAAGGGGTATTACCCTTATGTACTTTTATTACATTCATAAACCTTACAGTACCTTATACAAAGTTATACTACTTTATCAGAAATCGAGGTCCGATAATATGTAAATTACTTTTTTTACTTTTTTCACTTTTTTCACACCATTATAATGTAATATAACCTTTTAGACTTTTTCCCGATGAGTCGACTAAACATAAATGATTTGACCACAGGTAAAGTAATTCGACAATTACTATTATATTGTATAGGCAACAGTAGTCTATTGCAATAATATTATTATTACCATAAAGCTTTTATTGCGAATTTAAAATTATTAATATGCATCTAGTACAATTGTATGTATTACTGTAACAAGAGTCTTTAAGCCTGTATACATATTAGGGGCTCTTTTTTTTTTTTTTTTTTTTTGCAATTACTTTTCAATTAGGCTATATACATAGTATGTACATGATTTTCTAAAAAAAACATATCTAAGTAATAATGTAGTAGTACACCTATTTGTTGTATTACCTTCATGAAATGACTAGTTGCTGCTCAATCTGTTGAGTCTGCTTACTAGGCTAGAAATCTTTGTCACGGTACAGGTGTTATTTGTTTTGGAACTGACTGTATCAGAGTAGTCCCTACAGCAGATGAACTCTGAGTCTGTACTGCTTCATGTACTTGGGTTGACTCCTAAACAGCAGCTGCTGTATCAAAGCCTCACACTTAATACTACAACTACCTATCAGGGCATGATAGTCATTAAAGGGAATGAGGCTACTATTTCTGGTTAGTCAAATTGGTCTTACACACTTAATGCTTTAGACAGTATCCTACTCAGATACCAACTTGTGGTACTACCTTACATGCTCACCTGGCGTCTCTCCATGGTTGGACTAATGAATCTCTGCCTTTATCCTGTAGATATAAACCTACTTCTACAGTACAAGAGTCAGTGCCAAGTGCCTAGTAGCTAAGGGCACAGTTAAACGATACCAAAGGTTATCTGTTATGCCAGGCATCCCTGAAAACATTCCAACACGCTCTCTGCTAGTCGTTGACTATGAGCTCTTGGCATGCGACTCTGCTGAGATAGAGAAGCTCTGGAAAGCCGCTACAGAACTGGGATTTTGGTAGTACGTAGTATATCACTGGTTCACATTATTGGACATCAAACTCAAATGACCTAGTCTGAAGAACCATGGCACAGACGAAGAGGCTGAAGGCATGTTTGAAATGGGCCGCGAGACATTTGATCTTCAGACAAAGGAAAATGAGGTTTGAACATGGGGCCGGTGAAAATGCGTGTGGGTAAGGATCGGTCTCTTTCTTTCTCCTTATACTGTATTATGATATTCAGAAAGGTATAAAGCAATAGGTTCCTTAGCGACGAACGAATTTGGTGATCCAGACAATGCTGAGTTTATCTGCATCTCAAAGGAAGATGCCTTGGCATACCCCGAAGTCGTTCGGCGTACTTACCCCTCGACCGTCTATAAACACATGGAATCCGCAATAACTCCATTCACCCGAAAATCTCTCGGAGTTATCGACACGATCTACTCCGTCTTCGAGAAGAAACTTGGCCTGCCCGAGGGTGTCATCCGAGCAGCCCATCCACTCATGGGGAAGAGCAACTCTGAATGCCGAATGATCAAGTATCCAGCCAAATATGCTTATTCGGAAGGCCCGATTGAGAAGGACAAGGTCTCCCTCGGCTCTCATACCGACGTAGGATCACTCTCGTTGCTTCACAATCAGCTTGGTGGGCTTCAGGTCCTTCCTCCTGGAGTCTCGACTGGCACTACATCCTCCCTATTCCCGGACACCTAATTTGCAACATCGGTGACGCACTCGCTCTCTCATCTGGCGGCGTGCTACGTTCAATTATGCATCGTGTCGTCTCTCCGCCTGGTGCGCAGAGTACCTATACTCGCTGGTCAGCCGTGTTCTTCTCTCGGCCTGCCAGTAATTATCCCCTTCGTACATTGGAAGAGGGTACCGTGATTAAAGAAGCGCTCGCTCGTATGAGTCCTGAAGAGAAGGCGAAGTTCAATCCAGGCGTGACCCAGGGCGAGTGGTTCGTAAGGAGAGTTGATAATCAGAGGGTCAAGAACAGGAAGGTGAGCCCTAATACGCAAAACAGTTAAGTGACCATGGGTGAATCTGTTGTTTGCAGGGTCCTGAAACTTGGTATGCAAGTAGGGGAATGGAACACAAGCCAGAAGTCATTTGAGCTTCTTCAAAAGACAAGTTGTTTAGTATTTTGTATAGAAGTAACAATATAGAGATAAGAAACTTGTAAATCATAAGTAAGAGATAGAAAACGGTGAAATGCACGTACATACAGGCATACTCGAAGCTAGGACGGTCGTACTCTTTACACATTCATCCTTTGTCACTGTAAGAAGGAATATCACATATGCTATCGCCTGTAGTTTCCTTAAATGAGCTAAGTAACGCAAGGAAAGAACATAGCTTCCCTGGTTTCCACATAACGTGTCATCCTCGGTTGCACAGTTCGTGTATGCATATCGTGACTTCAAGCATCCTCGCTCTATCTCCTGCTTGTCATTTCTCCATGTGGATCGTCTGCCGAACTGTGGCCATGCATCTAATAAAGATTCAAGCGATAAAAAGCTGGAAGCCTGTAAAAGCAAAGTGATTGTCGCGCTCGACACGGGTTGCCGAGTGTATTGAGGCGTTAAAGTTTTTCAATATCATCATCCGAGAGCTGATTCGCGCCTTCAATCTCTTCTTTTTGTATCTTGTCGGTTGGACATCGGAGGTTATCTTCGTCCGGAGATATGCCCAACGCATCCTCATCGGTACCATTAGCGTCAAGTGTAGACGCCTTGAAAGTATTTGACGATGCGAAGGCGAGTGTAGAGTATATGGAAAGGGCCGGTGATGCAGTGATACCTTGAATTTCAAAGATTAATCAATCAAACATTAGACAATTTGCTGCAGGCATTACTGAGTACTCACAGTCAAATGGGAAAAAGTTTGAAGATCTACAAGTTTCTGGGAGCAAGAAATCAGATATGAACAAAGAGTGATTGGATTACCCAGAGAGCAATGTACTTCCGTTTTCACTGCAGTTACTCTATCACACTTCTTCACTTTATTAAAGTTCTTGCCAATCATTAGTACTGCAGGTCGCTTCTGTCCGAAGAATACAAAGGCTATTCAAGCAGAAAGAGGCCATGAGTGACTTGACAATACCGGATAACAGATAAAAGCGCCGGTATACAAACATGTCCAGCAATGAGCATTGGTGACGGCACGTTATTCTATTAACCTACTCGTCGTATGCGGAGGTCAAAGATATTGTGTAACATTAGTGATGACCTGGGGTAAAGTCAAGGTATGGAGGTCGAAGCCAGTCGCGATTAGTTTATTACAAACGTCGATCATTGAATACTGGAAACGTGACTCGTGTCTGCTGAATATGAAATTCCACAATTTCCAGGCCGAAGAACCACATTTTACGCCCCAGGCGCTTTTTACCTAGAGAATATTCTTTGGCAACTCTCCTTCACTTTGAGACACAATGCCTCCAACAAGATCCCGAAAGTCAGCCGGATCCTCTTCATCGTCGGGTCACAAAGCTGGAACACCCGAGTTTGTTCTTGGTTCAAGTGCTGCTGCCAGCAAACAAAAGCCGGTTAAACCATTATTTTCGGTTCTGTTGAATCTCACTGTTTATTTTTGATGGTTGACTGACTGTTAGCTAGAGAATAGGTTAGAAGACCTCCTGCATTTAACACAACTGATGGAGGGAAACGTAAAGAGAAGCCAAAGTCAGAAACCGTTTCCTTGCTTGACGGCGTTGGCGATTTAGTATCATCCACGGATTCGCAGCATGGTACGAATACTGTGCAGGGATCCTCATTACATTATAATTGATACTGTGTTAAGATGACCGGCTTTGGATCGACGTGTATGAACCGCAATCGGAAGTTTGTACTTCATCACCTTTCTTTCGGGATTGATACTTATACTACGCTCTAGGCTGAATTAGCAGTACATAAGAAGAAAGTAGAGGATGTTCGAAGGTGGTTACAAGAAGCGTTTGAGGGTGGGAATATGGGCAAATTGAAGAAGTACCGTGTAAGTATTCTCGCAATGGATTCGCGCGTAGATTGCTGGCTAAGTATGCTACAGCGAATACTCGTCCTTACAGGGCCAGCGGGCACAGCAAAAACAACGACTGTGCGCGTTCTATCAAAGGAACTGGGCTTTAATATTCTGGAATGGAGAAGCACTGTTGAAGAAAGCTACGTGGAAAACGATACTGGTCTGCCCTTGTTAAGTTCGTCGGATGCAGGTGCTAATACATTGATTATAGATTGGGAAGGTCTTAATGAAAAATTCGAGGCATTTCTGGCACGAGCTGCTGCAAACCGTCCATTGGTCGGTCGACTCGGCCAACTCCCTTCGAGTTCCTCACAGACTTGCCTCCCATCCTCTTCATCAACCCCGTCAACTTCTAGCCCCATTCCAAATGAGCAGAAGCAAGTGATCCTTCTGGAAGATTTACCAAATGTTCTTCACCAACCTACGCAAGTGAAGTTCCATGCCGCACTAGAATCCTTCGTAACTCTTCCGAACTCTACACCACTTATCATTGTAATAAGTGATGCATCCACACGAGGCGAAGTGCGGGATGAGAGGCTCGCGCAGGGTGGAGGGGGGCGGTTTTTGCATGACAATGTGGACATTCGTACCGTCCTACCTCCGAGCCTGGTCAATGGTCCATACGTTACTCAAATTTCGTATGTGTTTGCTAGTTCCAAATCAGTTGTACAATTGCTTACGGACTTCTGTGTTATCTAGGTTCAATCCTATAGCGCCAACTCTGATGCTCCGTGCACTGCAAGAGATGCTTTCCCGCTACTATTCCGATGTTCCTCAGAGTATACGCCTGACTAAAGATGACCTGAACACTATTGTTCAGACGTCGAATGGTGACATTCGCAGTGCCGCCATGGCGCTTCAGTTTTCCTGTGTCTTGGAAACATCAAAGAGTAAGGCGGCAAAGGGGAAGAAGAAGGGGTCAAGAGCATTGTGAGTTGTAGAGACTTCCATTGGGTAAAGCTCACCAGATCCTTTTTAAGAATGGAATTGATTACGAGAAGAGAGCGGGCACTTGCCCTCTTCCATCTGATGGGGAAAGTTCTTTATAACAAAAGTACGTATACCGAGTCATTCAGTCACCATTCCCCTTGTACTTACAGTTTGATACAGGGAAGGGTGACCCATTAGCTTCATCGGCCTCAGCAAAAGATAGACACCATGAGCAAGAATTGGACTTGCGGCTGAAAGATCCATCGCCATTGCCTCCGTGGTTCTCAGAACACGAACGGCGGGCGAGTCGAGTCGATGTTGATGTAGGTGGCTAAAACACCCGAGCTGGGGCGTGTTCTAATTATGATTGATTTTCTTCGTATCGTTAGGGCTTATATGCAGATTCACCGATCGATACCGGTCTGTTTGCGCTTTATGTTCATCAGAATTATTCACAGTTTTGTGATGATGTGAGTCAATGCAGAGAGCTGAGTGACTGGCTCAGTTGGATTGATTCGAGTGGAGGAGAACATGTCAGTAAGATTTCAATTTATTTTTCAAATGCCCCTTATTTATCTCCTCCCACAACCGCGTACTTCATGTGATAGTGGTATCAAACAAATCCCCATCAATTCCACATGTTAACGCTTGGGGCGTTGCATTCACTGCCTTCACCGGTGACACGGCGTGGGCAGAAAATGTACAAGCCGGAGTTCTTCGACGTATTGAAGAAGACACACGACGCTGAAGATGCGGTTCTGGACGTCTGGACGTGGTTACAAGATTCTGGAAGCCCCCGATGGTCGAAGAATGAGATCGCTCTTGAGTTGGGTTCTGTCTTGAAAGCACATTCCCGAGGCGTCTCATCCGGAACTTTACAAGGTGGACTTGTGGCCAAATTATTTAAGTTTGGTCGATTAATTTTTTCTTTTTCTTTTTGAATTTCAAGGTATCACCACACCATCTGCTCATTCCGCATTCTCTACACTCGTCTTCGCATCATCAAGTACTTCCAAAGCGTCTACACTTAACGCTGATGGTAATGATGAGGACGCGTTCGAGGTACCTCCGGATGAAGATAGCTTCCTTCGTGCAGCCGGGAAGATGCAAAAAGAAGAGGTTGAAGGCAATAATTGGCTCTCGGATGATGATATTGAAGAATTTTAACGCCCCCGTATATCCCGGCATCGCATGTTGAGCAACGAGCGAGACGATCATTTTGTTTTTAACAAACTGAAGTTATTTGACACTCAAATTTGGCTGAGTTGCATGGTCACGTATGTTGGCGGATGGTACTAAATATGTACAAACAGACTACTATCGGCCGGAACATGCGCATGTAACGGGATGACGCAGTGGAGTCATCTGAACGTCATTTTGTACCGGTTAGTGCAAGCGGTTACGGGGGCCGAAATTTCTTTCCGGGTCAACGTATGTTTAGCTCCATCATATCTATGGCGACATTCAACCCGCGAAGTGTTAGGGGGCGTTATTTTTCCAAGCGAACACATGCGCAATTTTCAGACGAAAAGGCGAAATAAACGACGAGCTGTGTCAACATGCTCCACACTCATCCTCCATCCATAGTTCATTCCGTCGCGCCTACGTGTTCTGCGTAGCCTGTTAGGAGAAATGGTCGGTGGTTTGCGTAAAATGCTAATCTCCTAGTTTGATCGCTTTTGCTGTTCCTCTTTTGTACGTTCAGAATGGCAAGACGATTCGTCGGTGTCATTAATCTATTTTGAATAGAAGTCCCCAATCGGCAAGGCTAATCGTCGTTAAATCTTTCAGAAGCTCCGCGGATGCGTCGATCCCGCGTTCCTGTTGGTCAATCCCTTTGAATCCTTGGAACCCAACCTCAAACGCGAACATTTAATTGGTGACCGATCATATTCGCGGTGGAGCGGGAATCTTCACATCGCCCTTCTAATTGATTGATAACAACATATGTTTAGCGCCAGTATGCAGCGGTCATTTCCGACGGAAGACGAAAAAACAACATGGCTACCAGAAGAGGAGAGGAATAAAAACCTAAGCCTCCGCTCCCTGACCCCCCCAGTTTCTACACCTGCACTTGTTTCTTGTTCCGTCGCAACTCCTCTTGCCGCTCACCCAGCACCCTCACACTCCTTGATCCTACATCAACTATGCGCTCTTTCAGCATCCTCTCTATTGTAGCTACCGCTGCATTCTCCGTTTTCACATCTGCTGCTCCAGTTGACATCGGAGCCGGCCTTGCTGCTGCCGCTGACGCAAAGCTCGGTGTTCGTGATCTTGCCGATGTCGACGTAAAGAATGTGGATGTCCTCCGCCGTGATGTTGCCGACCTTGACGTCGAGAACGTCGATGTTCTCCGTCGCGATGTCGCGGATGTAGACGTAGAAAATGTGAACATCCTCCGTCGCGATGTTGCCGATGTCGACGTGAAAAACGTTGATGTCCTTCGCCGTGATGCGCAACTAGCTTCCGTCCCTACTATCCTCAATACCCTGACGACCGACATTTCAGCCGTTATTGACAAACTCAGTAGGTATCTTCAGTAGCTGTATCGTGATAATTCTAACGTGGTGACCTTTAATGTAAGACTCAATTACTGGTGCTAATGCAACGGTTGAAACGATCAGCCCTCTCCTTCAACAAGTTGTTGATATTGTCGGTACTGCAGTAGCCGACGTGAAGAAGCTTGTTGGTGCACCGGTTGCGACTGTTCTGGCTTCTGTCGATGGAACTACACAAGTCGTCGTTTCCGACGTTGCGACGCTCCTCGCGAAGGTGCTCACTGTAAGTATCCTTAGAAATTTAGTGTATTTTTCAGAGAGTTTATTCTTTATTGCAGCTCATCGTAAGCGCCCTCGGTGCTGTGCTTAAGGTTGCGAACGGTGACCTGTCTGTTCTCGGCAATGCTGTCTCCGCTGTAGGCTCCATCCTTTCTGAGCTTGTCAGCGGCGTAAGCGGTGTCGTTGACGGACTGCTTACTGAGCTCGTCCCCCTCGTGGGCAGCCTCGTACCCACTCTTACACAGCTTGGCTTCAGTGCTTTGGGTGGCGTCCTTAACCTTGTGCTTTAAGCACTTTATACCACTTTGACTTTCCGTGTCTATCTATACCTATACCTCTTTTGAAGTCATAATTCACTGCACCTTCTGGCAATAGCTTGATATTATGGATCTCATGACTGCTAGGCCTCCCGCATCTTGTATTCGGTAGCATAAGATTAGTACAGCAGTCCATAGACAAATAGCGACCGTGCATTCGCTATGCTTGTGTGTAAAAATAACTGCGAACTTTGAGGTTAAACAAGTTAATAACATTACCATGAAAAAGACCCAACTGTGGCTGTGCGCAGAGTACATTCTTGTAGTGCCAGACCTTACCTCGCTCTTCTACCTTCAACCACATTCAGCCGAGTGCTTGTCTTTAAGCTTCATCTCATCATGTCCGAACAAACTCAAAGTGCTACACACCGAGCTACCCTTCCTGTTAGCCAACTAGAATCTGCACGTTTCAAGATTACCCAGATCATGGAATCCATTTCTGCGCTGCAGCGGACTGTAGAATTTGGTGGACAGAATGTTATGCCCGCATGGCCGGATATTCTCGCAAAATACAACGTACTACTTTCACAAACACATAACCTCTGTACTTCCCTGGTTTCTGCTCCGCCATCTTCCCTGCCACTCGACGCGTCATCTGGCACTTCTGGTAAACCACTCGCGAAACTCGCACTCCATCCTGCATCGGCTTTACCAGACGCGCAACTTGACAACGACCTTATTCCATTGTTGCGAAATCAGCAGACAACAGAAGTACTACGCCTTGAGAATGACACAGTCCGGAGACTTTCTGAACGGCTCCCGACTGCTGCGTTACAGAAGGAACGCCCGACTGCCGCTGAGACGTATATCGCCGTCCTGCAGGCTTGTGCCGACATCAAAGCGGAACACGATGCACGGTGTGATCGTGCTATGCGTGCAGTAGCGCTTCTTCGAGAGAAGTACGACTGGAAAGCGCGTGTGGCTGTTGAAACGGAAGAACCAGAGGAATTCGTGCCTCTCAGTCCACAGAATCCGTTGTCACCATATAACAGCAACAGAATGTCACCAGTTCCACCACTCACTGGCGGAGATTCCGTCCCCGATGACGAGATGGTAGTAGACGTATTTGGAGATGGGGATAATGCAGCTGACGACGATGAGGACAGTGGCGTAGATGAAGCGGAACTTGACGAGGCTCTAGGACCCTCTCTTCAACCGACACCTGGCGCGACTCCAGCTGCAGATGAAAGCATTGGATCTACTCCTCATTAATGTAGGAAATATCCTTACAAATCTCAATACCGTCAAGAGGTCGCTCATGCCAGAGGTGTGTCTGTTTGTTCATTTGTCGTCGACATTCATGTTGACCTTTAGCGATGCAGGCGATTCCTATTGCACTTGCCACTTGCAGACCTGCTCGCCAAGTCAACCAGTCTCGCCTACCCTCCGTCGCTCTAGGTCGCTGATGCTTCGTAGACGTCGTCTTCGGTAGGTAGGAAGATGCTTAATCCAGATGAGGAGTCCGGCGACAATTGCATCCGCAAATGAGAATGTGAAAGAGAATGTGCCAGTTGAGAAGAACAACTTTTTGACTCTTTCTATCGAAAAGTCTTTCGAAGATATCTGGGCTTTCCTTGGACTGCTTGCAACGTGCATTTATCTGGGACCCGGTATTGTGAACTCGCTTAACTTGAGCCTAAAAAACGTCCGCCATAAATGTGTTCAAGCGCAACCAGTTCTCTTCGCGTATGTGTTATAGTCGATGCTATTTATCATCCTTTTAGTCCGTCGATACATTGGACTAGAGGACAGGATCCTATCTTGTCATCTTCCGACCTGTTATACCTATATCATTCAATTATATACCACTAGTACTGATAATCACGAAAACGATACCTATGCTACTTGTTCTAGCGCTATGCAATGTTCAAGTATTGACGTTTGTGCACTGAACTGTGGATCTAGGTACCTTCCTATACGACACAGTGACAACCTCGACCTCACCTATGTATATGTAACGTGCTCTCTTGTCTTTCAATGGGAGCTTAAAGCCTAACCCACTCCTCTCTACTGTCCTAATGAGTTTATGTTTTTTGCGAACATGGAATAACAAGGCGATGCTCGTTTGTATTGTCATGTCTCAAAGGCGAACTATTGACACCCTGTAAACGAGTCCTAATTCACAGCCTGCAGGTTCCGCGTTGACTCTAGCAACTTTCCCCATCTTCCGTTGCTCCAGCCCGCTATTGCTTTCCATTCTTCGTTCGTTGTGCCTAAAGTAATCTCGATCCAAACCAAGAAACCGATGACAATTGTGTCCGCAAACGAGAACGTATCAGCGAAAAAGAATCTCTTCCCCTCCCCATTCCTATCATAGAATCCCGCTAGAGTATCCAAACCCTCCTTGCACTGCTTCCACATCTCATCACGGTCAGGACCCGGTGGTGCAAATTCCTCCAACTTCTTTCCGATTGCTGCTTCACGAGTGGTACGCCAGTAAACTTGGCTCGGCTGGTTGAGGGTGCCGTATACTTCATAGATCATGATAGGGGATATCGGATTCAGGCTCTGCATAAACACATGGTTGAGTGTCGCTGTCGCGGCCTTCGTTCCTGGCGGGAAGAGCAGTGGCTTGTCGGGGTACGTCGCATCAAGGTATTCCGCAATAGCAATGGAGTCAGTGACCACTTTTCCTGTCGTCGAATCGTGGATCATAGGAAGCGTGTAATAATCGCTGCCGTCTGCCTTCTTGCTCGTTGGAGTTCCGCCGAGTCTCTTAACGACGGCTTCGATGTCTGGGAACTCAACCCATTCTGTCTTGTACGGGATACCCTTATAGTTGAGCGCCAGTCTACATAACGTCAGTCTCTGTTCGTGTTCGGCGATAACTGCCTCGATATAACTTACCGTGTTTTAAACGTATTCGGTGCCATGGCCTGCGGTGAAAGCCGCGTTGCGATATCGTAGAAGGTGATCATTGTAACAGGACTTAGCAACAACAAAATATGTCTTCAAGATTAAGAACGAGGAGTTTAGGGGATCCTAGTGTCTGGATATCTGCGCGCTCTCATTAAACAATTTATACCCTGGGTCCTTGGCTGTTTTGATAAGCAGTTCCCCAAGCGTTCGACGCTTACACGCAAAATCGTAACTTTTCTCCGTCATATTTTCAGAATCCTCCCACACCCACCAAATACAACCATTCTTCTCAGTACAAAGCGGTCGTATGAGTTTCATCAACGACATGGCTATGTTATTCAAAATGTGTCTACTGTATTATTTCTCCGAGCGACCGCTATTTGTTGATGTGTAAGAAGAGTTGGGCCGAGAGACCTCCCCGATCATTAGTTGCCCCTTTCATATCAAGATGGCCGCTGGCAAGACGTTTCATTTAATCTTTTCCGCAGCTGTTGTACACCGCCCTCATGTTTGTCCTCATTAGTAGATTGAAAGACTAACCAAAGTTTTCTTCACAAACATGACTAGAGAAGTGTTAGGCACAGGTATACAAAGTGTAGATTATTTTTCTTACTACTTACTCACTTCTACGTTCTGTAGAACGACTAGAAAGACGGAAACTAGGAGGTTTCATAATTTCGCCCAACGTCTAAAATAGCACTCCTTACCTTCCACTTGCCGCCAAATAACGCGTTTGTAGATTTTCGCACACTAAGGGCCTCAGTGAGTCAGACTAGTATGGGTGATGAGTCAGCAGACTGAAATTGCAAATTCTAGTCTCTGTTACAAAGCAAGTGTAGTAAGTGGGCAACGTGGCGGGATCTTGACCAAAGGAAAGAACGCATGCAGAGCGCTTGGTTGGTCAGACGGTAATAACAATCAAAGATGGGAATATTCCCAGTTATACTCTCGGAGAAAGGGGATGATATAAGCGCCTGTAGAATCTCGCCAACATGTCAAAAATACAAGGTCAAAATCAAAGCGAAAGACAACGGACAACTATCTAGTTTGGTTCCCACAGCAAGTCGGTAAGTGGGATTCCTAACTTTCTTGCCAGAGAAAGTGCCTGATCATACCCTATTCCACATCTGTAGGTTGGAGCATCCAACTTTTCTTGGGCGGTAGAATGATGCAGCAGATGCATCGAGACAAGTTCTCGTATCTAGTTCACCGTGTGAGCTAGATCCAGCGGCCCGAAAGTGAGAGAGGTTCGTACCGTTGCTGATGTTTGAACCCGGTAAACGTCTACCTCTGCCTTCAATTCTGACACATCCTCGACCGACTGGCCAACCTGATTTAAGTCGCCATATTCTCGTAGCAAGGAACCAAGGATAGCGATGAGTCTGTCATACGAGAATGCAGTGGGTCCAATAAGTCGTTGCGGAAGCTGAGAAGTTGCTTAATTATCACAGTGCTGAAAAAGGGGACAGAATGTGAACTGACTCTTGCAACAGTACCAGGCTTAGTCTTCCGTGTTCCACCTCCTTTGCGCCTTCTCCGCGACTTTTCATCCACTCCTCGGCCAAACATCCGATAATCTGTCTTTGGTGGATTGTATGACGCTAGGAATGCTGCGACCACGATGAACATTGAGTTCACGGCCAGTGACGGTATTGCAGCTGATGCTTCAGCGGCTGAATTAGTCCCGGAAGGCAACTGAGCGCCCAGCGATTGTGAGAGTCGAAAGCCCTCAGGAAACGAATTGGCAGTGCTCCATTCAGTCCGATTCATGCTTCGTGGATATAGATTCTCCACAGCATGCATAAGAGAAGAATTAAACAATCGCATTAGTCGTAAGCGCGCTTCCTCTGATGGTGCAGCGTAAGGATCATCGTATTGATACCTCCAGTCTTCTAACACGGGTGCAACAAAGCCGGGCCACCGAGCAGCCACAATGTAACCAAGTTCAACCGGGCTAGAAATAAATGGCGAGCATACATTGTACACTGTTTCTACAAATTGCCGGAACAGGCCCTCAAGAGACGGGTTATACATTGATATGGTATTGGATGGGATATCCGTCGGGAATCTCTGGCATATCCCTTCTATAATCTCTAGGGACAAATTGAGCATCAACGAATGGAAACGGATGTTTGCTACGCACGTCGTCCGTCGAGTGGATCCACATCGATCATATACGGATCAAGCAAAGCGCCAGCAACAGGGCTAATTGTTTCCCATGCGGTGTCAGATATGAATATTGTAGTGATGTTTTGTCTGGTCTAAAAGGATGAAAAATGATTTAGTAGTTTATGACATGCGGAATTGAGAATATTACCCGTTCTTGAAGTCTAGACAAGGGATGGACAAATCTTGGAAGTGTATCCTTGAGCCTCTCAGCTTGTTTAAATATAAGGACGATCTTTACAGGCTCAATGCTTCCACTACCAAGTGATGAGGATGGGAAACTAGAGCCAGGGAATAATAGCCGAATATTATGAAGGAAGTCATCAAAGGTCTCATTTCGTTGCGTCGTGAACAATTCCTGCTTGGCAGTGCATTCGGATGTCGGTAGACAGTTAATAAGCGCAATTAAAATCGAGTCGAAGAGGAGCCGTGCGTTAAAGCATGCAATGCAGTCGATGATCGCGTACAACGGTTTCCGTTCTGCTTCAGGCTTTGCTTGAATGTCCGCTTCAAGTATGCTTCTCAACAGGGAGCAGGCAACATCCGCTGCAGACAGGTCTCTAACGAAAATGAAAGGAGGATATTGTGCACGAAGTAGAGTTGCGAATTGCCGTCCTAAAGTATCCTGAACAGACGACATGTCGTGGTGGTTTGAAGATTAAGTATTACCTGAGTCGGGGAGATGAAGGAACGACAGGTCACACCACGTGTAGTGACTTGCGTGACAATGATCAAGCTTATTTTTTAAGAGTCCATGATAAAGGCACTTCAGACACTTCTTACAGGTGACTTTTCTGCTAAGGTTTTGCGTACGCCGTAGCGCCGCACATGCTATTGATGTAGACTAGGCCATCGTCTATAGGACTGATTCACTAGAGCCTAGACTAGATGTACCCACTCACTACCCAGCCTCAGTGATGCACTAGCTGTTCGGATGCTTAATGAGCTCAGAAACGTGTAAAAAAAACACAGTGTATCAAAGCAATCAATCATATCTCATGGCTCAGAAGGATCGGAACATGCAATGGTACGAGATGCAATCCTTCCAGACGTCAGATGGATCTGTCCACATGAACGCTTCTAAGCCATCTTTTTTCACACTATTATACACTGCACCACCGCATTCCAGCTATCGCATGCTATTTCTATTCCCGATTAGGTACCAAGAAGGTCACGGTTCAGGTGAAGTCAGTTTTCCGGTCAGGTCTGTGCGTCCGTGTGCCTAATCGATCCGAATAATAACAGGCACAGAGCCTAAATCCTGCATAGCATTGTGGCCAAACCTTCTGCATCCGTTCTATTTCGACATTCCAGATGGCAATAGCATATCCATCCTTCGCGGGGTTTTAGTGCCTATATTCCACGCGATAAGGCTTAAATACCGCGCCAAATGACGATTTCGTAGCAGCAGCAGTCGAGCATATCCTCAGCCAGCAACACTCAAGGCATCCTTACCTTTCTCCAACCAGTAACAGTACCATGTCCGACTACAACGACAACTCTTACGGACGCGACTCTGATCGCCAGGGAAACAACTACGGGTCGAGCGACAACTCTTACGGTGGATCTGGTCGTGACCGCGATAATAACAACCACGGCTCCAGCGACAATACCTACGGGGGTTCTGGCCGCGACAACAACGATAGCTCGTATGGATCTAGTGACAACTCATACGGTGCTTCACGCCGCGACGACGACTCGTACGGCGGGTCGAACAACGACTCTTACTCCAAAAGTGGCTCAGATACCTACGGTTCAAGCGGCAACACGTACGGAGATGACTCGCGCAAGGACTCGAACAACGGCTCTCGCGATGATGATAAATTTGGCTCCAGTGGCAATACCTACAGTAGTAACTCAGGAAATGACTCCAATTACGGCTCAGGCAACAATGGCGGATATGGATCTCGCCAGAATGACAACGACTCCAGCAACTATTCTTCCAGTGGCCAACAAGACAACAGTTATGGCTCCTCCAGAAACGCGGACTCGTCTGGATTTGATAATTCCACGTCCGGAAACCGCGACAGCAACTTTAACACAAGTTCCTTCACATCCAACAATAATCAGGACTCACACAGTAGCAACCAGGATTCAAGCGGCGGAAATGGCGATTTCATCGATAGAGGTGTCGAATATGCCGCAAAGAAAGCTGGCTACGACGTCGTACGTATCCTTTACTTCTAATGGTGGTGTATCTTTTGACAATCTGATCGATGTGCCGTTTTCATAGTCGCAGGACACAGCAGAGAAGATCAGCGGCGGCCTCCGCTCTGCCTTCGGGAAGGCCACAGGTAGGCAATCTTCATTGGAGAATATCCGTAGAACTTGTGTCTGATGATATCTGTAGGCCATTAGCGTTTCGTGGTAGTTTAGGAGGGAACAGTTGAGAATGGTTGGTGTACACTAACACCCAAGTTGTAGCGGACTCTAAAGGACTAGTCTTTGGATTCGCTGAATTGTACATTACCTAAGTCTATGAACAGAGTGCGTGGGACAATTATTAGGAGAATAAACGAGATAAATCGAGGGATCTACTTAAAGTGCCGGAGTTATTTTAAGGGATATGGTTGCCATACCTTGTTCTAAGCCTACAAGAACAGCGAACAAGTTATGAATTATGAAGTTAGGCATTTTAACCAAAAGAAATACAGAAGTGTCGATCGTCACAAATGGAAATAACTTCTCGCCAGCCCCCTCCGCTGATGTGCTCGCCGCAGCGTAGGACTTGTCCACGTACTACTACTAGCAGTTTCTATTGCATCGTCAATCTACGTGCCTCGTCCTCGTGCTTAATTCCCGATCTCGGGCGCTATCCAGGGATTTGTGGTCTGTACTTCGCGAAACAAGTCGTGCAATATCTTCGTCCTCACGAAACTTCAGGCATTTAACCAGACGCGAAGAGTGAAACGTCAAGGAGATCGCCTGTACTCCAGTCATGTCGGTGTTCAGCGGCGATTTTTTGAGGAATGTCTCCCCGTTGCAGAATTTGATTGCACGAGCTGTGGATCCATACAAAATTGAGCCAGATTATGCCGCACACCTTGAGGTGGCGGAATACATCAATAAGAAGAAGGCGAACACGTATGTCGTCCAGCTTCCCCATTACCCTACTAGGTTAATTCGCCAATCTCATGGACTCTCTCCAAATAGACCTCGAGAAGCGGCGATGTCCATTGCACGTATTGTGAATAATCGCAACCCCCACATCTCCTTGCTTGCGCTCGCACTCCTCGAGACGCTTGTCCAGCAATGCGGTTACGCTTTCCACTTGCAGATCGCAACGAAGGAATTCCTCAATGAGCTCGTGCGTCGCTTCCCCGAGCGCCCACCTCCATTCCCGGGACCCGTCATGACGAAGATCCTTGAGCTCATTCGGACATGGTATACGACAATATGCGTGGAGAGCAGGTGGAAGGAGGACCTGGGGAATATAAGAGATATGCATCGGCTGTTAACATTCAAAGGCTACAGGTTCAGGGGTGACGTTGCTCATACTCAGCCAGCTGTCGCGTCAACATCGGTTCGTTCTCAGTCGATCTGCCTGGCTGCTTCAACCATTGATGTTATATGCCTTTAGAACCTGAAATCCGCTGAAGAGCTTGAAGAGGAAGATCGAGAAGCTCAGCAAGCAAAGCTGCAAGAACTTATTCGCCGTGGGACGCCCCGCGATCTCGCAGCCGCTCAGGAGCTCATGAAAGTGCTTGCTGGTGCAGAGCCTGACAAAAAGCCCGACTATCGCGCACAATCGTTAACGGAGCTTAATAAATTAGAACAGAAGGTTATTTTGCTGAACGAAATGCTTGATAATGTCGATATTGAACGTGGGGAGCGATTTGCTAGTGGAGATGCGTATGATGTACGTCAGCAGTCGTCTTACCATCCCGTTTTTCGTATTGACAGGTGTATAGCAAGTCAGCAATATCCTATCTGCTGCACGGCCTAGAATACAAAAATGGATATCGGATGCGGAGTCTAATGACCCGGAGATGCTAGGTACGCTTATTATGGCTCCGATTAGAATGCTGGGTTCGCTTGACACGTCACGCAGATATCTTTTTGCAGTTGAATGATCAAATAAACTCGGTATTAAATCGTTACGAGGCCTTCAAGAAAGGTGACTTCACAGCTGCCAAAAATCCCATACCTGCGGAGCTCGCAAGGTAAAGTTGCGCGATTGATAGTTGTGAACTTCTGAAACACTGAATTAATTTTCATTAATTAGCACATCCCGGACACAGGATACTTCTTTGATCGACTTCGACGACCCGCCAGCAACATCTGCGACTTCTGGTAGTTCAGCGAATGACCTGGAAGGTCTCTTTGGCTCTTCTGCACTTCCTCAAAATGCTCAGCAGTCCTCTATTATCAACGTTCAACAACCTATTCCATCGTCTTCCGCGAATGGAGGGACGAACCATCTCGCCAACCTTTTCAGCAGCACGCCTTCACCGACACCATCACCAGGCGGATCGCATGCACAAGTCGGCTCGATCAGCTTGCCGTGGTCACCAAGCCCTCAGCAGCAAGCTCAAATGCAGAACCCAACATCCTCATCTCAACCGTCTCATGCTGCGCCTGCCCAACCATCTCAGCAACAGGGTACTTTCTGGAGTATGCAAACAGGTTCAGGAATCAAGCCAACGATACCGGCCGCCTCAGGTGTTTCGAACAATAGTGCATTTAGTGCACAAATGCAGACGATGGCTCCTTCTCCGGCTCCACGTGGACAGCAGCAGCCAGCTACAAATGCGACCTCGAATGGTTCTACGACTACAGCACAAGGGAAAGACCCGTTCGCTGATTTGGCTGGACTGTTCTAACATGCCTGGCATTCTTTGTTGGGACAGTCGAACTTTGGATGATAATTATTTACTGCTTGTTATTTGTCATTTTGTGTAACAATGTGTTGTTGTTGTTTTGCGCACGAGTTGTCAAGGTAAAGAAGCGAACGTCTGTTGCATTTTCTATAAGTATTACAAGTTTGTTGTTCAATTGAGGAAAATCAATTGAGTAAACTTTTTCGGCATTGAGCGGTGCTAAGTTTGACTCGAGTTATATCCAACCTCTATCTCATTTCTCTTCTACGAGCCCTTGTATACGCCAGCAAACCTCACGTAGTCAGCGGCACTCAGGAGGCATCCAGAAGGTGTTGCTTGTCCACGTTCGTTTGCGCACTATTAGCCATTCAGCGTCAACGAACAGCCATTCCCAGTAAGTAAATTAAGTATCTGCTGACGTTCCCATTCATGTCCACGTCCGGCCTATCAGGAAAAATTTTAATGCCTGTGCTATTGTGCTGAATCCTCGTACTTCGCGGACAGGCTTAGATACGGCGCTTAGTTGACTCATATTTAAGACGCTCGGACCTTGAGGTGTTGTTGGGACTACTCATCGACCGGTAAACATGCTTTCGACATTCAAGGCCTCTCGAGCTCTGCTCGTTGGTGGTGCACGCCGTTCTGCTGTACGCGTTGTTCGGCGTACACCACTAGTTGCACGAACCTTGCAGACGCAATCAATCCGGCAGACGGATAGGGTACGCACATTTCGCTGTTGATGGCTTTCCCTTTCGCTTTCTTTTTTTCATGCATTTCGGCGTAACAGGATACCATCACCCGCCTCCTGTATTCCATCGGCACAAAACGCGAGGTCGAGCGGTATCTCCGTATCTTCTCGTCTTCCTCGCATCCATCGCATCCAGCCAAGTTCGCCGTTATCAAAGTCGGTGGAGCCGTGCTAGATGAGCTCGATGAACTTGCTCTCAGTCTCAGCTTTTTGTATCGCGTTGGGCTGTACCCGGTCGTTATACACGGTGCTGGACCACAGTTAAATCAAATCATCGAAGAAGCTGGTGTCATTCCGGACTACAATGACGGTATCCGTATTACGGGTGAGCCGTTCGACTTAACATACGAAACATGTTTCTAACGCATTTATTCAACTATTTTTTCCTAGATGCGAAAACGCTTCAAATCGCTCGCCGAGTTTTTCTCGAAGAGAACCTCAAGATCGTTAATGCACTCGAAAAGCTTGGCTGTCGCGCACGTCCGATTACTTCGGGAGTGTTCACCGCAGACTACCTCGACCGCGACAAGTACGGATTCGTTGGAAAGATCACTAAGGTAGATAAGCGCCCGATCGAGGCGTCAATTCGAGCGGGCGCTCTACCTATCCTGTGCAGCCTCGCCGAGTCCGAAGAGGGACAAATCCTGAATGTCAACGCAGATGTCGCAGCGGGTGAACTTGCTAAGGAGGTCGAGCCGCTTAAGATTGTGTATTTGAATGAGAAGGGCGGGTTGTTTCATGGTGTTACTGGCGAGAAGCTCGACACAATCAACCTTGATGAGGTACGCCTTCACTTTATATATATATGTTTCGCAACTAACTGCGCTCTTGGGTAGGAATACGATAACCTCATGAAGGAATCCTGGGTCAAGTACGGTACCAAGCTCAAGCTACGGGAGATCAAGGATCTCCTCGACCACCTACCACGCTCGTCTTCCGTTGCCATCATCTCAGCCCCCATGCTGCAGAAGGAGCTCTTCACAGACAGTGGAGCAGGTACACTCATTCGTCGTGGATACAAGCTCTTTAAGCACAATTCCGTTGATGCCGTTGGAGCTGACCGGCTACGGCAGGTTATCCATGACCGTGACGCTGATGTAGTTTCTGGAGAACAGTCGGTCTCGGGTATACTGAACGATCTCAAAAAGACGCCATTCACGGTGTATGGTGACGAGGCCTTTGATGTCGTGGCCATCGTCTCGCACCCCGAAGGCGAAGTTCCTGTTCTGACGAAATTGTACGCTTCACGCAACGGTATCCTTAACAGTGTCATCGACAATGTCTTCGCTTCGATCAAGCGTGACCATCGTCGACTATTCTGGACTGCGCAGACGACGAACGTATCTGCTGCAGATGAGCCTGCACACTCCATTTCTCGTCCTGGACCTGAGTGGCATTTCGAGCGTGCAGACGGAAGCTTCACACGTGCAGGACGTAGTCTGTTCTGGTACGGAATTCAGAGTATTGAGGATGTCGAAAAGAATGTGAAGGATCTCGAGGCGAAGGGTCGGGTTGCGCGTTCGTATCTTCCTGTGGGACCATCTGCTCCTCCACATCGTGCCGCCGCTTCCGGACCGAACGGAGCTCGCTCGTACTCAACGATGCGTCGATTGCCTGGATCGTCGCGCGGTTACGCTACCGCAGCTATTCCTGCCGCATCTACTGAGCCAAAACGTCTTGCACTTATCGGTGCTCGCGGATACACCGGCCGAAGTCTCACAGGCCTTCTGTCAAACCATCCTCACCTCAACCTTACACATGTATCCTCGCGGCAGCTTGCAGGCACGGTTCTTGATTCATACACAAAGGAAAGCGTGATATACTCCAACCTTTCTGCGGACGACGTGCAAAAGATGGAAGCAGACGGTGCGGTTGACGCATGGGTAATGGCTCTCCCAAATGGAGCCGCGAAGCCGTTCGTTGAGGCTATCGACAACGGGGCGCAAAAACGAGTTAATGGGAAGCAGAGTGTGATTGTCGACTTGAGCGCAGATTATCGGTTTGAGGATGGCTGGACGTATGGGCTTCCGGGTGAGCAGTTGAATGCGCCCACTATGTAATAACTCTCAAGTACTTATAAACTTTTGTTTCTCTTACTCTTGTATAAAATCTTTTCGCGAATACAATATACTTGTTGGGTCGATAGAATTATATGGTCGAGCGCTCATTCGTACATCCACACGAATTTCCAACCCAGGATGCTATGCGACTTCCATGCAACTCCTGGTTGGTCCACTTGCTAAGGCAGGGTTAATCTCACCAGGTGTCTGGCCAACCGTCTTCGGCATCTCAGGTTACAGTGGCGCGGGGACCGTAGCGGGTGCGAACGACGCAGACGGGCGCCCGGTAACAGTCCCGAAAGTCACCCCAGAATCCCTACAAGGCGGTATACGTCCGTATTCGTTGACGGATCACATTCACGAGCGGGAGGCCGGACGTCATCTTTCTACACTTCTAGGTGCGAATACTGGAGGCATGAAAGTTGCATTCATCCCGAGCGTAGCACCATGGTTCAGTGGAATCATCAGTGTACTCAACGCACCGCTCAACAAGAAGATTGCGGCTCGAGACGTGAAGGCTTTGTATGAAGAGATGTACGCAGGCGAACGACTAATCAAGATCGGTTCAACTGTACCCTCTCTACCTAACATCGAGAACAAACAGGGTTGGACCGTCGGTGGTTTCCAGGTGCATAGTGAGGGTGATAGAGTTGTCGTTGTGGTAAGCACTTCGCCAATATAACCAAGTGCCTTTGAACTATAGCATTGCCTTGCAGGGTGGACTTGATAATTTACTAAAAGGCGCTGCGACTCAATGCCTCCAAGTGAGATTTGAGCTCCTTTTTATAACCAATGATTCGAATATACTGACTTCTCTGCCAGAATCTGAACCTCGCCCTTGGGTATGACGAATACGCAGGTATACCGATCGATGAGAGCTCCATTTAGAGTTCGTTCGACTTTTGTATACATAAACAATACCTATACAGGCGCAGATTTTTGAATTCTTGTCAGGTCGTAGACAGGTGTACATTTATTACAATTAAAAATCAATGTGTTGAGGCAGCACGCACATTTATGCAAATAACCGTAAACATGGTTAAACAAATGCGAGGCTGACACTTCACGTCTGGAATACAAACGTCTCTTTTCAATTTCATACCACTGCGACTAGTGCGGCAATGGCAGGGACGACAAAGGCCTCGACCACTTTCAAGCGTCACGGCATTCTCTTGGGCTCCTCAAGTCGGCAATTTGATTCGCGAAGCAAGCAAGACACAGGCGCAAACTCGAGAGGCACCTTTGGTTCACAGAATACCCATAATAGCACTCGGCCTGGCAACACACATAACGTACAAGGCACAGCCGGTGCTGTTCCCGACAGACAGGATGCTGGAAAGCGTGAGTTTTCGCTTCTTATTGCTGCGCTTGCAGGCGTCATTAATGAAAGCCTTCCTTCCTAGTCACGGTTCTCTCTCCGGTTCCGAGTATTACTCCACAAGTTTCCCCAAGGCTTCGCCGCAAAGGCTGCCCTGAGAAGGAGAATATCAAAGTTGACGGCCCACCCCTCCGACAGACGATTAGTCGTTCAGCCTCCTGCAACGCTCTACTCCGGAAGCCTGTATTCAATGCCAACTCTGATGCTAGCTCAGTCAGGATCAAAACGCCTCATTCGCTTCCGCGCTCCGAGAGCTCTCGACCGTCCAAGCTTCCAAGGTCTCCAAACTCGCGGCTGCATCTCCAAGCCCTTACATCAAGCCATGAACGGGCGATGAAGAGGAGTCAGACGACGTTTTCTTTTGACACCAAAGTAAAAGGCAAGGATAATGTGACTACCGTTGAGCAACAAGATCTATCTGGGAAGCATCTACAGGATAATACAACTGTTAAGGCTCGAAGCACAAGTACTCAAGGGGACAACTCAGATGATCCTGCAGAACCAACTGCTTACTCTGCCTGCGTTCCAACTAGCGACTTGCGTGAAGATGCCTGTGGCTCATCTAAGACGCCAATAACTCCTTCTGTTCCTCGGTCTGCTTCAATTCCACGTACAGTATCTAGCTTCTCTCGATCGAAGTCGCTTAAGCCTACTCAACTACCAGGCATCTCTGATTCGACTGAAAGGACAACTTCTGTGCCAAAATCTCCTCATCTCAAGACGCACTCGGCTCGTCAACAAAGTACTGTCCTCAAGATGCCAGTCTCCCCATCACCTCTCGGAAATGTGCTTTACTCGTCTGCTGATGAAGAAATGAAGAAAATGGACTGGGACACTCCTGAGGCGCTTGATGACGAAGCTAGATTCGAGCTGGCAGATCTCGGAGCAGTATTTCAGCAAGTGAGGGCCGAACTCAAGCAGGCTTCGCCGACATCTTCGACGAATGCAGAAGAATTCGGAGATGCAAGCTTGGAGGAATTGTCCACGGTAGCTGTTTCTGGTACTGCGGCCGATTTGTGTGAAGCAGCGCCCCTTGACGAGATGAAGATCTATCAGGAAATGTACTCCGGCAATGAAGCCGATATTGATGAGAAGCCTAAGGCGCACAAGGAGCCAGAAAGTGATTCGGAAGACCCAGGTCATGCTAAAAGCAGACCTGCTCAAGGAACGTTAGGCCTTCCATCTGAGAGCTCTGGCTGTTCATCCTGTTTTGCTGAGTCCATCCACAGCGATGCTGTGAAGTCTTCTGCAGCGGTCGCCGATTCTAATGAGTCAATTGATGCCAATTCCGAGGTCGTATCTACGCCGAAGTCGTCTGTCTCCAAGTCTCCGCCACCTAACGTGCCATCTGCCCCGCCTTCCACTCCAATCCGTTCATCCCCAAGTCCTTCTGTGCCACAGCAACCGTCAGCCCTCTTCCCGCGTATCTTCACCGAGCTCGCTTCATCTTATGCTCAATTCGGCTTTAGCAGCAACACCAACCTGGGTTTCGGGTTTGGTTCCGCTACCAGGGCCGCCAAAGCGGGAACGGGCACAAATGACCAAACGGTACGTACGCAGCGCGAGCTTGCAAGACTTCGAGCGGGAACAGGCTCGGTTCTGACTCGTGCACGTCTCTTCGGGCAGACGATTTGGTCACCTTCGCGTGCTCAACGAAACGATGATTCTGAGGTGACGTCTATACCAGCAGGCCAGGAAAATTCGGGCACCGGTCATCCAGGCGAAGCCTCAGGATCCGAAGTCGTCACCCCACCCTCTTCTCCCTTACGCAGTACCACAGATAGTTCTCCGCCGTCTGATACCTCAAGCACCGCCACGCCTATCAAATGCAATAACGGCAAACGTACTCTTGGGTGTGCGGACGCGTTGCATGCTGTTGCAATGGCACAGCAACTTTGGAAGACGAAGAACTTTCTGCTGGAGTGACTGCATGAATTAATACGTATAACTTTGGCCTTTTCTCTCCTTATTCTGCATATTAGTGCCTCGAAGATTGGTTCCATTATAGATTCTTAGTCGATACATTACACCACATCTTATTTGCTTGTAGACTCGATTCCGTGTAATAGTGAATGTTTTATTATTGATCTTGCCTAATCGAACAAAGTGGCCAATGAGAATAATTTTCAAAAATTGGGTTGCACTCGACGGATATTCCGAAATCACGATTTTGAATAACAAAGCGACAGAAGTAGTTATTGAAAGACATAGCGATCTACACATCAAAGCCATTCCGCATGTATACAAGCCTCCGAAATTCAAACATACAAAGTAGAGCCATGAAATTCCCGCTTTCGAGGTTTCCTTATTAACCAAATAAGCTTGCTCATTCGTAGAACACGAGAGCGCGTAGCTCGATGGACTCGCGAAGCGGTGCATCTGGTGGAGTCGAGGGATCTACGAATGCAGTGTGCGGGGTAAGGACTGCGACGCTCCCATCGTCAACGGAGTCGAAGCTATACAACAAAGTAGTCAACACCGCATTCACCTAACTCGGTTCTAAAATATAAAACTAGTCACCATTTAATCAATACGGCCTCCTCCGGTGTCATTCCTCTGACATACTTCCACTTGTGATTAGGGTTATACTGTACTCCGAAAGTCTCACCATCGCGGTCCGGGTATTTCAATGTCGAAGGGACCAAGTCTTTCTTCGTGTCAATGCTCCTGAAGTCGCAAAGCGTGAGTGGGAAGTCGAGTGCAACATGATGTATGGGTCTCCAGAGATTAATTATCTGGAAGCGGCGTTCGAGGAGAGCCGGTGCGTCAGATGCAGGGAGGTGGCGATGAACACGCGCAATGGAAGATGCGCGAGTTTGGTCGACATGCACGGCTGAGACGGGCTGACGCTTGTTTGGACTATCGTCTACCTCTCCTGGGCGATGACGACGAATAGCTAGAAAGATAAAAATTGTGGATATATGCGCTCAATAAATCACATGATCTATAAGTCCAACTTACTGTGGTCGAAAATCACTACCCTCGTCGCACCAGTCAGCTTCTTGAGCAACTCTATGCTCTCAGGATAGTACTCCCTCTCAATCTCCTCGTCACTTCCAAAATTCTTGTACTTGGCCTCGTTCTTTGCAAAGAGGAACCCCGCAGTATCCAGGTCATATGCATGCTCTTTGTCGCGGATGTTCTCTATGTCCATTTCGTATGGCTGCATAGTGAAGTTACGACGACGTTGACCTGTAGCAGGGTCTGCGTTGATAAACTGCCATGCTTTGGAACCATCTGCGGGCGGGACGAAGTAATCGAGTTTCGTCTTGACCGTGTCTGGTTTGCTGACGTCTGGCATGGCAGCTAGCTAGTGAATTCGCTGATTAGTGTCTAGACTAGACTTGAGGTTGGCTAACTGGAGATGAGGATGAGTTTCAAACGACGGAAGCAGACTCCTTATATGCACAGCGAGCGGAGGCAGAGTAGCTTGCAGAGACATTAGAAAGGCCAGAGTGCACATGACAAAACTTAGTCAAGAGATGGACGACTTGATTCCCAAGCTCTCAGATTCTCACTCCTCTTATGGACGCGGCATCCCGGTCCGGAATAAGCAATTTACCAAGCACGTTGAGTATTGCAGTCGCTTTGCACATCTAATGACATTCTTGCGTCTTTTCGAAACATATACTAGATCATATGCATGCATGTGATGTATCGGGGTTTATGAAACTTCTTATGGAACAGCACCGTCTTTAGATTTGTATAATTTGTATTTCCAGGCCCATACACATGATGCTTGGCGGACAATATAATATACAGAGCAACAATATATGCAAACAAACGTAAATAGGACAATTATACAAAAACACGGATCGGCGAACATAACTAACTTAGTAACTATCTCATCTCATCTCATAAGTTTGACTTGTCACCTTTTTGAGCATAAGGTTGTAGCTCAACGAACGAAATGGCTGCTCCTTGCTTTTCGAAGTCTCTACGCGTCTACTTGCTCGGCCTGCTGTCTAACTTGTGCTGATCTGATCCAGACATGGCTACACGCATCTCTGTCAGTGAATCAGGCCTGTTTCAATTTCATCGGGTCTGATCCGCAACTGGACCGCAACACGCATTTACAACGAACCCGAAAGCACGTTTCAGCTGGAACTTGGTAACTTCAGGGGAACATGAGATATGCTCTACCATCCATCCTTCTCTTCCGTCGCCTTCCTCGCATGTTACAATGTTCGTCCCAAGGCTGCCGGCCAGCCTTCCTGTAAAACCTCTTCCAGGCAAGAAAGCTCCATATCCTGCTCGCTTATACCGATGCGAAGAGCTTAGCGAGCGTCTACCTGCATATATCTTCCGCAAGCGGCTGGGCGGAGGTGCTTTCGGTCAGGTCTTTCTTGCAGAATTCTTGTCTCCATCAAACCAGAAGAAGAGTTACGACAAGCGCGGAAATGTACGAAGATCGCAACTGGTTGCGGTTAAAATAGTTCCACGAGCGAGGGTCGTGAAGGAGTCTACTCGGGCGCTGGCGCTCGCAGAGGCAAATAATCTCAAATGTTTGTCTGAAACAGGTTCTCTGTTTTTCGCGCAACTACGCGAGACGTTCTGTGATACACATAATCTGTATATCGTTACTGTGAGCACTTTCTTCACCAAATTCATCATATAAACCTCGTATTCATATTGAGTATTTACTTTTCCCTTCTGCCGGGACAGGATTACTTGTGCGGTGGAACACTTCGTGACGAACTTATCCGTCATCGCACGACTGGCAGACCCATTCCGAACGATAGAATTGTTCTTATCATAGCCCAGCTTGTTGAAGCGCTGAGACAGCTCCGCAAATTGCGTATCCTCCACCGTGATATCAAGCCTGAAAACGTTCTCTTGGATGCATGCGGGAATGTTGTTCTTGCTGATTTTGGATTATCTCGCCGCTTTGAGAATGATTTGGAAGATGCAAGGGGTGACTCGGGGGAGAATGGAATGACGTGCAAATCGAAGCTGAATGTTCTCAGACTGCAATGCGAGGACACAGAGGATGGCGCGAGGGGTGCGGAGACGTCATGCTTGACAAACAAAGGCTGCGGAACACTCCCATATGCCTCACCAGAAATGCACAGAGGTGAACTGTATTCGTTCGCCACGGATATCTACTCCCTCGGAGTTGTTTTCCACGAGCTCCTTTTCGACGACCTACCTCCTTCACCACCTTCCTCCGCATCCATCACCTCAACGTCCGCTCCTACATGGTTCTTCAACGATCACCAGCGCCAGAGGAATAAAATATTGATAAATCCAATCGCTTTAGACCTCCTTGCAGCGCTTCTTCACCTCGACCCCAATAAACGCATAACCTTTCCTGCACTCCCGGCACATGCGTTTTTCGTCAAAGTACACTGGCCAACGCTAGCTGCACATGCATATATACTTCCCGTATCATATGCACCACCACGTCCTCCGTTAAACCTTTATCTTGCAGATACGATTAATGCAGGACTCTTCGTCGATCCTTTCGTCACATTGCAAGATGGACCTGATGGGGCATTTGAGGAGGCGTATAAAGCATGTGGAATGCGAGAGATGAAGGAGCGTCCCCAAGACCCAATTAGGTGGCGGAGTGGAGTTCGAAGGGGCATACTGAGTACGCTAGGAAGGGTTATGTGTACTTTGGACACTGTCGTCGGCTTGGAAGGCCGTGTAAGAAGTCGAAAGTGGATTAGCGGCTTCGAGTGCAAGAACCAGGAGACTTTCGTTTGGAACGACGTACCAATGGACTTGAATTACTCACCACCGGTTCATGAGCCAAAGGACAACGTCGAGATACGTGTCCACGTAGAGGAAGAGAAGTGCGATGTGCAAAAATCTGTTCATTTACACTGCGACTCGGTCACCGCAAATCTTGGACACTATTCCTCGCCACATATGCATGTACCTCACCCGCTACTACTGAGTCCCTCAATTAGTTCTCCAGCTCGCCCACGACTCCGCCGTATCGTAGCGCGTATCCCTGAACGTTCCTCACGTACTCCACATCCCTCACCTCGCAGTTGCCAGGCAGAGCTCTGCAGTACAGCGGCAGTTCACTCCAGCTCCGCTGTCTGCTTAGGCGGTGAGGTTCCTCATTTGAGTAGAAAGACGAAGACAAGCCGGCCTAGTCCATGGTTACCTCGTCTCACTACGAAGGCACTTCCGCTTTCATCACCAGATCCGGAGCCTGCATCATCAACCTCCTTCCTCGACCCACCTGATCCCAGCTTCCATTCGCGATATGGAATGTCGAATGCGTCCGGGGAAGGCGATATGTTGATGGAAACGCATCCTCTCCTTCAACCAGCTCCATCCTGCTCAATTGTCGGACCCCAAAGCCTCACGCTCTCTCGTGCTTCAACGAATTCAACTGAGGGTCCTATTACACCAGTGCGTGGTGACTCTGTAGGTCCCGTGCTTGCCCTGCATCTGCCGGATGACAAAATAGAATGCTCTGGAGGGGCAGACGACATTGTGATCGCAAGTGTGAAAGTGCATAGACTATCATTTAACCTGAGCAGGACGGCAGCTATGTTTGGAGATGGGGTGTAGTCAAGCAGCGATGGTTTGGCACGCTGGCGTTTGAATTATCTCAGCGAGCAGCAACGATTGTATGTTAGTGCTTTGACTCTATAGAAGTACCACATGTGTTAATCTCTCAGGATTTGTACAACCGGAATGTCTATGCTTAATCTAGCAATGAAAAATACCTTTCAATCAAAATACAGATTGCCAGAGGACCGGGGGATACTTTTGCAATTTGATTTTCGATTTTTAATTCACAAGCTTACATTTGTCATTATTAAAGGATCTCAATTACATACGAGGCCACAACTCCAGGTGATATTTGTTCTTCCGGTGAATTAATACAGTACTACATAAACATAACTAAACATTTTGCTAATACAAAGTTATTACAGCAGGACCGCATGTCGACCCTAAAATTTAGCGGTAGTCCTTGTCTTGGATGGGAACATCTTTGCCTATACGTTGTATTATCAGCAATCTAGATGACTCAGTACCATAGGATAGCAGTTTACCAGTCGCCTTCTGGAAGCCTTTCCTGATGCCGTCACTGATTTTCTCAGTCGTGGAGTGGCTCTAAACAAAGCAGCCGCAAGTCAACAACTGCAAGTTGCTGAATATGTGCATATTACATACCTGTTCATGACCAGCCCTACGCTCAGCAAAGTCGACGCCCTTGTCGAGCATGTCGCCATTGCCTCCAGTGGCGGCAGTATTCTGGGTGGTGTTCGTGTTCGAGGTATTCATGACGAAAGTTCAATGAGGTGAAGGTAGTGAATGATTGGATCTCGTCGTCCGTAACTTATACTCCAGACCGCCATTTTGCTGTCTTATATACTCTTTGGCTGTTGGAGTGTCCCCAAATTGCTAATGACGATTTATGCGACAATGACGTTGTGTGTCGCACAGTATCCACTTCACAATTCCGATCCGCGCTATTTATACCAGCATCTTAGATTATTGAGGTAATTGATTACATAACAATAATCAATTTCCTGTCCATAGCTGAGTCTAAGCTGACTGCTAACTTTGCTTCTGCTTACTAACAGAGTCGGCGTCTAAGCCAACGCCTTGAAACACAAAAGTAAGTTGCAAGTGGCTACAGCTTGGGTAAGTACGCATTCAGCGACCTTGCGGAAAGTTGTCCTCATCGTATTTACGTCTCACCGGAACGTGCGTCCTCATTCATAAGTCCAGTTGATTAGAAAAAGATTTTATTTTTTGTATTTAGTACACTCTCTAATCCATACTTAAGAAAGATCCCTTTGAACTCATATCATCATCATCATTTATTTCTCCAGGATGGGCCACTATTTCACCCTCAGCACGCCAATTTCTTTTCCATCTCTGTAACTCTTTCTCCAGGTTGCTTATTACGTCATTCGATGCAAGGTTCACTCCATAGGTTCTTCCATTCAGTGCAGGGATGCCTAGCAGATAGGAAACTTAGCTCAGAACAAAGAAATGAAAAACATTAGCTCACATACACTCGATATTTCCTTTGGATAAATAGTTTATTTTCAGGCTCGGTCTATTTACCGAATACTCACCATTTTCTATAACGACAATGTCGTTGGGCAGGAGAGTCAATAATTTGTGAGAAATCGTGCATAACTACTAACTGCCTTTAGCCCAAGCTTTGATCTTCTCGACAGTCCCTCTTACACTCGAGGGGTCTTTCCTAGCGTGAACATAAATCAAGCTTGGTAAGTAAATTCTTCAATGACCAATAATCCGTACACGAGTTTCTTATGCAGCTTCGAATCCTTAGAGTCGTGTGGTCGGTATTACTCATGTTGAGACAATAATCGTGAATAAAACTTTACTCTCTTAAACGATCTTCGCATCACTTTATATCTGATGAAATTCATGAATTTGCGTTCGCTGATATTAGGACTTGTGGGGCAAAGACGGAATTTAATGACTGTCAACAGAGCTTTATACCGTCTCTTACATGAACAGATGTCGACAAAGAATGCCCGTTTATCACCGAAAAGCAAAGCACTTGTACTGTGACTCCTGACAGTTGACAACCAACGAGTTGGGATAAGGGCACTTTCAGCACGAAACAGATTTAGCACACGATCTTATTGCAGGAGTCAACAATCCAATAAATATTTGAATATATAGTTATAGTCAACCAATTTGCAACGGATAGAAGGAAGCTTTTGATGGCCATAAGAGTCTGGTAAGATCTGTGAGCAAACCCGGTTTTGAGCTTTGTGTTCTACTAATGCAAGGTGCATAATTGAGTCGAGGGCTTATTGAATAGCATAAGGAAAATGTTGCTGAGTGAATAGATTTTGAGTTACACATTCCTATCGATGAAAGCTGAACTGTTTCTAGTAACGTCTTCAGCTATAGATGATTGGAAAATATACACACTACAGTACTAGTATTTTCATGATTGAGTAATTTATACTCATTGACTCTTACAGATTAGATACATCAAAAGCGACCTTGAAATATAGGAATATATTACCAGTCTAGGTATGCTTAGACTAGTAAGCATTGGATAGCGTTTGACATGCAGAAATCTATCATCGTTACGCTTACATCCGGCGAGAATACTGCTTTAATCTCAATTCTAATTGTACTAGGTAGCAACAAGAAAAACAAGAATGTTAAACTCAGTGCACTCTAATCCATTAGTAAAAATGACCCGTCTTCAAAATGGTGCACTTCTTTACCGTGAGTTTCCGAGATTTTCTTCCATCTCTGTAACTGTCCTTCCAAGTCATCAATAAGACTATTCGATGCTAGATCCACACCAAACATTATTCCATCGGGAGCGGGGAGGACTAGCAAGTGCAAACATTAGTTTAGAGTAAGCGTGAATAATGTAGTCTTACGCACACTCAATCCTTCCCTTACACAAATATTTTACGGTTAAACCTTGTCCATTTACTTTGTACTTGCCGTTTTCTATTACAACAATGTTAGAAATATGAGCTATTCAGTGTTTCAAGAAAGGGAGAAGGACAGACGGCTTTTTGCCCAGTCCTTGATCTTGTCAACAGCTTCTTTTGCGCCAGAGGGGTCTTTCCTGGCATGAACAAAAATCAATCTAAGTAAGAGGGTTCTTATCGTACATTGCAAAGTACACCTTACACGAGTTTCCTATGCGGCTTCGAACCCGTAGAGTCGGGCCGTCGAGGTGTATTCATGTCGATGCAATAAAATCGAATCAAATCATGAACTTCGTATCATTTTATATCTGGTGAAATCATCGACATTGCATTCATGGTCATGTAGGACACCTGGGCCAAAGACGGAGTTTAACGGGTGTCAACGGAGCTTTGTACCCTCTCTGACATAAACGGATGCCATCGAAGAAAATGCCCGACTATCACTGTAAAGCAAAGTACTGGTACTAATGAACCCTAACAGATAACAATCAACTCGCTAGGATAAAACCGTTATGAGCACGAAACAAAATCAGCGCACGAGCTTGTTGGGCCAACAATCAAACAGAGCATTGAAACAAGTTTGTAGGAGAATTCGTCCAGGTTAAAGAGGTTAGATGAGAAGGCTTCAAATGCCATAAGGCGTGCGAGTTGAGATGGGCCTCCAAATGTCGAAACAAAGATTTGTCTTATTCTAATTCAATGTGCGGAACCGAGTTGAGGGTCCATTTGACACCAAAAAGGAAGCGCTTCTGAATGAAGACGATTTGAGGGTAAAGCATACACAGTCAAGCCCAGTAACGGAGATTGCTTTTTAGAAATGGAGTATGATGGCGTTGAGAGAGGAAAGCATAACAGAACGGTGTAGAGCAACAACACTGGACAAAGAATTGTGGACTGAACAGACAACACAGATGACCGTAAAGAGAAAGGACGTACATGAATCTGGGCGAGTACACAAAATACGTCAAATGTGTTGACAAATACAACAGAACCAATAACCCAGAAGAAGTTATAAATCTAGTGTATGCAGCGAGATCTGGTCAAGTACGCTTAAGCACGTGGGGTCCCACCCCAACATCTTGAACGACGGCCTTCCACAATTGACGCCACGAAATCGGGTTACCCTTCAGTAACATCCACCATCAGCACGCGTCCCAAATCTGTCTATGCTATAGGAGACAGACGCACCTGATCACGCTGCATAATACAAAATGAACCTTCAATACCTTGGTATACAAACGGTTCAATCTCGATCCAGCCTTTGAACACTTCATGTCGCTTGTCATACCCGCCGACACGAAGTCGCAGACGTTCAGGCTCAGACGGGTCTGGTTGTGCTAGCTTGCTCTTCACACCGAGCTCTGTCACAGCCGTCATTACAAGTTCCATAAGTCCCTCAGGGCCTAAGCTACTGTAGAAACGTGTGAGGTGTGGCGTATAGCGACGACCACGTTGAGTTTGAGACTAGAATTCTAATGTTAGATGGTGCATACGGCAAGCACATTGAGCAAGTACTCACGAAGAGCAAAAGAGACTTCGTGAACTGTGACTGATACGTTGATGAGATGATTTCATCTTCGTCACCATTAATTTGCTCAGGAAGCCTGATGAAGGTGAGTTATTGCTGTTTATTGAGTTTGTTGAAGAGGCTTACGTGTAGTGGGGATCAATTACTCCCATATCACCAGTTGTATGAAGCGACTGGGTAAGTCGCTGAGCAAGAGCAGCTTGGCCCTCTGCTTCCACCTGGCTTGGCCTATTGAACTGTCTTAGTTTCTTCGACTTATAGAACACGAATAAAGTCACTGTACCGCAAGCACCACGGATGCACCATGATTTCAGGAATCGTCATGCGCTCGGCAGGATTGATATTCAGTATCCCTTGGATCAGTGCTTTAAATAATGATAAGTAGACATAGTTTGAGTACATAGGGATTGTGCATACAGAGCGAATCCGTCGTAAGGCGATTCCACGGCGGGTCATCGAGGATCTCTCCTCGTACGTAGCGACGAAACTCGTGGCTATGCCCTGACGGCTCGTCCCAAGGTGTATCTATAACAGTCTCGAGTAACAATACCAAAGAAATGAATGATAATAAGAGAGGTGAGAACGTACTGCCACAAAGAAGTGTAAAGAGTATGACGCCTGCTCCCCAAATGTCAATCGGTTCGGCATGATATGGGGCAGTCGAGTTAAGCTGCATATACACACCGTCAGTTACCGGTTACTTCTGCAATCGTTGCACTAACCTCTGGTGCAACGTATGGCAAACTACCACATCGCTCCGTCAGAAGCCTTTCTCTACCAGATTCCTTATGTCGGAAAACAGAGCATAGTCCAAAATCTGAAATCTTGAGTCTCCCGGCTGCGTCGAGAAGCAGGTTCTCAGGCTTCAGGTCTCGATGGCATACACCTTGCTCGTGAATATAGTGCTGTATTTTGGAATATGTATGAGATTAGCATGAAACAGTGTGAACAATGCTGTAGCATACAAGGCCGGATATGAGTTGGTTAAAGTAATATTGGGCGACTTCCTCATCGACGCCGAGGTCCGGAGCTAAACCACAAAGTCATCTGTCAGATGCAGGTTCATAATAGGCAAGGCAATACACTGACCAATTTTGTCAAATAAGTCCCCTCCACTAGCAAGCTCCAGCAGCATGTAGACAGCAGGAAAGTACTTGGCTTTCGGCTCGTCTTCAACAATGACCGCGTTGTAGAACTCTAGTACATGTACATGTTTCATCGCAGTATGAACACGCATCTCCTTGTCGAGTGATTTTCGGTCCTGTGGAGTTGTCTCCGAAGTGAGTGCGACGACCTTACATGCTGCAACACGATGTGCCTCTAGGTTGACCGCTTTATAGACGCTGCATAATTCGTCAGACGAGCTAGAAAAAAACCGACAACATTACGCACGTTGAGAACCCTCCGCCGCCAATGCGTTCAATAAGTTGAAAGCCTATGAGTGAACAAGTACATCAGACCGCATAATCTTCGACAATCCGGGAAGAAAGACAACCCACCAACGATTCGAGGATATTTCAGATTAGACAAAGCCATTGGTACAGCGACAAAGCAGCCGTGAAGTTACTAGAAGGACGTGCTGGTCGTTTGAGAAAGAGAGTGTGGATATGGTGACAGATCAAAGCATTGTCTAGAGCGGATTTGGCCTTCGTTGTTGGAAGAGTTAGCTACAGGTAACAGTGGTTCAAGAACGCCTTGACGCGTCCGTCACTACGTCACGTGTGGACGCGTTGAGACGCGTCTTGTAATTAAAGAGATCTTCTCGAAAATACCCCATTGGTTTAATCATATCCTCGGCAACTCCGTCGCTTAAATGGTTCATCTGGTCCACATAATTAGCTCCTCCAACACTCTGTAATCATGCACATCACAAGCAGGGCGGTACTCTAAGTTATGTGGTTTCAAAACGTTTATTAATGTAGATTAATTATTAAGGTATCAGATAGCGATGGAATACCCAAAACAAAGGAGAATCACGCCAAACGAGCCTTAGATGTTCAACACTGTCTTGACGTCCGAAAGACTCAGCGAAATAAGAAGCGAGGCAAGGTCCTTGACATGTGGAACAAGCTCCACAAGAAGTCCTCCAACGACCGCGGTTACAGCATTGATGAGGTCGCAGAGGCATCCACCAAGTTTGACGCTGGCGACGACATTGAGCAGGATTTTCGCGTCGGCGACCACAGAGAGGACGGAACTAAGGGTGAGGAAGACACCCTATGAATTATCACAAGAAACTCAGATACAACACTCAAACCTGAGTCTTGTGTAGTCACTCACGCATAGAACGTTGGCAAGGAGCTGAGCAATTTCGGAAACGGTCACAGTGGCGGAACCATCGATAGACGCCATGATAGTCTCCTTCGGCTTGCCCTTCAGTGCTTTTACGTCAACAACTGCATCTGCCATGACAGAAACAACGCCCTTTAGGACCGGCGTGATCTTATCCGCTGTTGCATTCTGCGCAGTAAAGTGGTCTTTAAGAACGCACAAATTTGTTGGCAAGCAAAAACCATTAGAGAACAAAGCACGTACGAAGTTCGCAAAGCGAGTCGCCAAGTTTGACCTGAAGACTGGCAAGGATCGAAGCAACGCCAGTCACTGTACGCGCATGGACTGCAGCGCCAGCCTTAGCACCAGCGGCTACATCGACAGTGCGTGCATGGATGCCTGCCTTTGCTGCTGCTGCAGTGTCTACATCGACAAGCGGTGCTGCTGAAACGAATGGAAGGATAGCAGCGCTTGCGAGTGCGAAAAGGCCAAGGGAACGCATGTTGGCTGGTTAACAAAAGGAGTGGGAGGGGTGAGTTGGTCGGGTTAGAAAGGAGCGGAAGTAAAGGAGTATAGTCAAGTTAAGAAGTGGGGAGGTTGGTATTTATACGTCGGACATGCTTGCTTCTCGTTTGTTCGGAAAGCATGCGACTAAGCGGAGAGCTCCTGCTGGCTCGCTCTGCAGTAATAGGAAGAATCATCGTTCCTTTGACCGACGGAATTCGTCCACGAAGTAAATTGCCGAAGGAATGACTTTTTCCCTCGGCGACAACGGAGGAAGACGGCGAAGATGCAGGAAATACCTCAGGTCTATCAATTAATTTATGAAATTCACGAGGTTTTTCTCCTTAATTCAGAGGACGGGCAGCAATCCCGTTCGTCAAGATAACAAGCACAAATCTCAGAGGATGAATGTATAGCAACCATAGAGCTCAGCTGCGTTGTTGACTGATCCGGAACGAACAGTAGACACGCTCAGTCTCGCCTAAGTTGGTGCGAGGAATATTTATCCGATGCGGCAAGCTTTGGGGGATTCTCGACGGCGTCCTCCATGCCGTTGCCGTCTCGTCCAAACGAACATGAACGTAAACAGTTTTGCTTCCCAGATCAGATATCATGCAAGAAAGCCAAGTGTTCCCGAAGCGTCATGCGTTTGTCAGGTCAGGTATCTTTGCGTTTGTTTGCTTTATCCCATTATGATTCTCTTGGTATCCGAGGGCGGTCGATTGGTATTATTTTTGGACTCCCGTCCAGTTGATCACTAATTTCTGCGTGCGGCTGTTTCAAGTTGATGTCAGCTCTCTAGTTCTGCGTAGTTTGTGGTTTGCAATGATGAGAAGGTTTTGCTAGTTTAAGGCTGAAACTGAACGCTTGGCAATTTCGAGATTGATCCGCTCTCGCATTCCCCGCATTCCTCACTCCTATCATAACTCTCGGCGAGACCTGTAAACAAAGGGCACATCGTTGCCTCATCGCAACCTTTGGGCGCCAAAGATAAAGCAATTGACAGGCTCCGGTGTCCTATGGCTTGGAACTCAACGCACGGCAAGGACGATATTGCGATGGATATTTAGGGTCCTCCCCACCCGGATACAGACGGACAGGAATATGCACCGACGGAGGAGTCACTTCTGAGCTGGCGGTGTAACCGTGGGTCCGTGTAATGATAAAGGAAAGCACCAAAAGAGGCAGGCGAGCGCTTCGGGACAGCTATTACAAGACGCGTCAAAGTTGGACGCAGAGCGTCTAAACGCTTCTTGTTCTTCTACCTCGTCCTCCAGCGAACCTTCATGGCTGAAGACAAGGAGGCTTACCTGCGGAACGTCCTCTCGCAAATCACGGACAAGAGCAAACCTGCTCTCCAGCGTTCACTCACTCAAATTGAGCATCCAGGATTTAGAGACGCATGCAAGCAGCGGCAGGTTCCAAGCGTAAGTTCATACATGCCCGTTGACGTAGTTGTGTGCTCATTTTGTCTTATTCCTTATTACCAACGTCTTCAGGTACCAGAACCTGCGTGGCACAAACCCAGAGACGAACAATTCTTCACGACCGATAGTTTCGGGAACAGGAGACCAAATACTGAGTTTCTGAAGAATCACTTCCTGCGTGAAGGTCGCGTCACAGAGGAGCAGGCACTTTATCTTCTTCAAGAAGGAAAGACTCTTCTAGAAAAAGAGCAAAATTTACTGTCTGTGCAGGGACCAATCACCGGTACGTTTCATCATCGCCTCTCAGTCGCGCAATAGTTTGGGGCGACGCGGCACAATAATGGGTATGATCAAAGAGTGTGTGCCTTGCTCGGAACCTCCTTGGCGGCGGTGCTGATATCAGATATCCGTTCAGCTTGATACCTTCGCCACTCTCAAAGTGGTTCCTAGTTCTGTGATGCACGCATCAGTAGTGCTCGCCTCATGGCAATGCATGGATCCATACGTCGACTTAGTCATAATTATCTCAATAACTGCGTATCTCTTACTGACTTAGTGTTGTAGTATGTGGCGACATCCATGGGCAGTTTGTACGTTGCCAACATGGCTTTCTTCACGAGGGCGCATATCTGATGACTGTCATGGAACTTTTGCTACATAGTACGACCTTATGAAAATATTTGAAATTGGCGGAGATGTCGCACACAACACCTACCTATTCCTTGGAGACTACGTGGACCGAGGGTGTTTTGGAATCGAGGTGAGATTCTCTCTTGTTCTCGTTCTACAAAGGAGCAGCGCTCTCAAGGGTGATTGAAGTTTCATGCTCAATATACTAAACTATCCACTAGTGCCTCCTTTACCTGTATAGCCTGAAGATATGCTATCCAAATCAACTATTTCTCATCCGAGGAAATCACGAATGCCGACATCTCACTGAATATTTCACTTTCCATCGAGAATGTATGCCTTTCCATAATCTCACTTAACGTTTCATTATTCCCAAATACCTTGATCCAATTTTAATGCACTTCCTCATTTAGGCACCCGAAAATATTCTATGAACATCTACATGGCATGCATAGACTCTTTTACAGCACTGCCACTTGCTGCAGTTCTTGACCGTCGTTTCCTCTGCGTGCATGGAGGCATCTCACCGGAACTCAACTCTCTGGCTGACATTAACCGAGTATGCTATCTTTCACTTATACAGTATATGAAATAATGCATTTATCAACTTGTACTTGTCAGGTGAACCGTTTCATTGAACCTCCATCTCACGGTCTATTGTGCGACCTTCTCTGGGCTGACCCTGCACCGAACTTTGGGAATGAGTCAGATGGTGCAGTGAATGGTGTTGTGCCCGAGTCTTTCTTACCCAATCCCGCGAGAGGCTGCTCATACTTCTACACGTAAGAGCGCATTTTTTTAAACTTGTTTGTTATGACTTTTATAACTCGATAATGCATCAAGGTATGAAGCAGTATGCAATTTCCTTGAACGAAACGCTCTTCTTGGAATAATTCGTGGGCACGAAGTTCAACAACAAGGGTATGCACGTCGTGCCGCATTTGCTGTCACGCCGATTTTTCCTGACTGTTCCTCTTGTTAGATACCAGATGTATCGCAAAACCCGGGCAAAGAAGTTCCCATCGGTGATCACGATTTTCTCCGCCCCGAACTACTGCGACTTCTATCACAACCGTGCAGCAGTCCTAAAATACGTCGATAAGAATATTACCATTCGACAGTTCAATGCCACAGGCCATCCGTACTGGTTACCGAATTTCATGGATGCCTTCACCTGGAGTTTGCCCTTCGTTGGTGATAAGAGTACGTCGAAGTTTATTCAAACGCCATACTTGCAGTTTAACCCTTGAGTTGTGCCATTGTCAGTTGTGCAGATGCTTTTGGGAGTACTCTCCGTTTGCTCAGCAGAAGAACTCGAAGAGCCATCAGAGGATGAGGATAAGGCTGTGGCTTTGGCGGAAGCGGCAGAGAACGAAGCAGCCATTCAGCAGCGTCGAGCAGCAATTCGGAACAAGATCCTTGCTGTCGGCAGGATGCGGAGGATCTTCCAGTTACTGCGGTGCGTTCGCTTTGCTTCATTCCTTCGTATCCGAGTTCTGACTGGTTTTCTTGTTCATTTATGAACGCACAGTGAAGAGGCGGAGACTGCTTCTGAGGTGAACTCGGCGGTGGAAGTGTCAGGTCCAGCTGCCCACGGTGCCGATGACGAACTTGGTGTGCGCGGGAACCAAATCCGACGCGCTATTCGTAGCTTCGATGATGCGTGCGTATCCCTTTTTCCGTTCCCCAAGTTCCATCCTGCGGGCTTCTCTGATGCCGAAAATTTTTACCTTTGATTAGCCGACGGTCAGACATGACCAACGAGCGTATGCCCGAGTTCCATGTACATGACGACAACGCCTTTCCTAATCTGCAAGCTCCCTCGACACGTCCGCGCTCGCACTCCGGTAGTATGGACGATGCGGACCTTGAGGCTAGGATCCGCAAGACACTCTTGGACAACGATGAAGGTGAAGGTGATGAAGCAGAGCGCGAGCTTCGTGAGCTTGCGGACAAATTGGCGCGTATTCGCGGCTCGACACATCGCCCTGATGCGCTGAAGAGACATGGGACGGTATGATAGTGTAATTTTGAAATGTCTTTTTTTTCTTTTCTTGACGCGTGTTTAGGGCAACTAGTACTATAGGGATTTTACGTAGGAATGGAATGTATGGAATGTGCTGGTTGTTGTGAGTTTACGGGTGCACATAAGTGTGATGTTGTGATGATGAGTTCTGTTGTTCCTCATGTAACACTATTTATTCTGACAATTAGCCATGTTGTAATCACGAGCAATGCTAATAGTAATATACCCTGTATTAGATCAACGTCCAGACTGCTCATGCCGCTGTCAGGGAGGAAATTATACCGTATTATCTTTCTTTCAAAATGCCCAGTTCATTGGATACAATACAGTCCGATTCGGACTAGTCGTGTGCTGCTTTTTATGCATGTCGCAACCGACATAACAATATCTATGAAAACAAGACATGGCTGCAGTGCGAATATAAATGCTGCTAATATCAATGGACCTTCTATGAGAATACCTACTGAATTTATGATTGAAAACGATGAAGGTACAAGTGATGCATCTTGAGCGGCTATCAGTACCTTTCAAGAAGTTGACGGATGCGCTGCCACACACGTCGCCACGCAGGCTCAAATCAAGCCTTCGACTTTGTACACTCACACACACGTCTCCAAGAAAACTCCCGAAAAGTATACTCTTTCCTCCTCACGTCTTTACCGCCATGTCGGGGTATATCCCATCACTCGAGTCAGTCGCCAAAGTAACTCCACAACTACCGTTCTTTGTGCTCTTTAACTCTCGGCTAACTTATTGTATTGTCATGACCACTCATTCGTCCGCTCGCCTATGTACAGGGCACTTTCGCGTCCGTGGCCGGGTTCTCAACTCTCAGTCAGTCCTTCTTCTCTTTCCCTTCTTTTCGCTCCCTTCCTCCTCGTTCGTTCGTGTCGCTTAACAACTGCGCTTGCTTGATGTTACAACAAGGTCTCGGCCTGCTTTACTACGGCCAAAACTACCTCATTTATCCGTCTTCTTTCCCGCCTGGTTCGCGGACAGGTGAGTGGCAGAACGCTATCATTACGCGTCATATTACTCATATACACCGCAATTCACACTTTTCTACGTGACTTACGATGCGTGCATTTGGTTTAATAATTTGAAGAGGTATCCGTCCCCTCAGCGTTTGGCCTCCCATACGAAGAACTCGCGCTCGAGACGCCCGATCGCGTAAAAGTACGCGCTTATGTACTCGTTCAGCGGAAAGACCTTGCGCAAGGTGAATCCGTTGTACTACAAGGGAAGGGGTCGAGTGGCATGTCGGACGACGAGGTATGTCGCAATTAACTTGCCACGGATAGGTCGATGTGTAATTCTAACCCGACGAGAAACGCTATGTATGACAGTACGCTGCGACGCGCCCGACAATAGTGATGTTCCACGGGAATGGAGGGAACTTTGGCCATCGTATCCCACTTGCGAAGATGTTCTATGTTGAACTAAGGTGTAATGTGTTCATGTTATCATACCGCGGGTATGTGCTCCTCTCTGTTCGCTTCAAAGCAGGTAATGAATGGCTCCCTTTAATGTAGGTATGGTCTTTCCGAAGGGTCTCCATCCGAGAAAGGTTCGTTTTCACATCAAGTGTAACGCCAGAAGCGGTTTTTCTAAAGGCACGCAGGAATTCGAATGGACGCGCAGACGTCACTAGATTATTTAACGACCCATCCTGTACTGTCGAAAACGAAGATTGTTCGTCTGATGTTCTGCTGCTATTTATAGTTCGCTCTTAACGTATAAATCTCGTCATTTATTCAGGTTTTATACGGCCAATCCATCGGTGGCGCAGTCGCAATCGACCTCGCAAGCCGAAATCCTTCAAAGGTCCGCCCACATCCTTCACTCTCGCTGCTTCTCTCTAACTCTAGTAATATACAGATCCATGCTCTCATCCTCGAAAACACCTTCCTCTCCCTTCCACGCCTGATCCCAACCGCAATGCCCCTCCTCTCCCGCGTCGCCTTTCTCTGCCACCAAAAATGGGACACAGCATCCAAAGTCCCTCTCATCCCTTCTCAAACACCCATTCTCTTGCTAAGTGGAGCAAAAGACGAAGTCGTCCCACGCGCACATATGGTTGAACTGGAAAGACTGGTACGAGGTGACCCGGAAAAACGTGGACATGGATTCGGGCTGAAAAGACCAGGTCAGATCGTTGAGTTTCCCGAAGGGGCACATAGTACGTCTTCTCCTTGTATCTCTTCAGTCTTATTGACTTAGTACTGATGTTTTGATATAGATGATACTTGCATCCAGCGTGGATATTGGAATGCTGTAGCAACTTTCATCGATCGCTACTGCTAAGCCGTATGTGTTTTAGGAATGTCTGCTGCAATGTGTTTTGTTTGCGAAGAGAAATTTCGCGGACTTTGGTTCCTGTTGTATCATATACTCCGCCTAAATAGAACTTATACCTGGATACTGTGTGATTTGTTAGCTCTATACAGAGGCTATGTTCTTGGTACATAGTTTATTGGTTTCGCAGAATAGTATGGGTAGCGAGAGCTTGTGCCAACATACTTCATGTACAAAAGCGTACCTAAAGGCAAATCGCTCAAGTGTGGATATAACCAGAGGATATATACATAATCGTGTCTATTCAACTCTGTATGTCCATTTTCATACAAGTAGCATTTACTACAAGAAACATTGTCATCATGTGTCGTAACCCGCTTTTCGCGTGATGAAAGAGAAATAATAAATGACAAAGAGGTAGGAGAAAAGACCAAGAAACCATCGGATAGATAGACGCTTCGATTACGGAATCAAACGATCTAGTCAAGAAATTTCGCAAATAAAACGGCAAGAAAAATAACTTGGAGATGCACTTGTGAAATATATCATGTTGCGATCCATAATGTTACACATCTTTAAATTGCCGGAGATGGTGGCGACGGCGGGGTTGTCGGATAACGAATCGGATTGCCCGACGAAAAGTAACCCATCATCGACATACGGTTCAAACGTTCCGGAACAGCCAAATATACAGACAAATCGTCATCACTATCATCACCAAAATCTTCAGAACTGTCGTTTCGGCTCATCCTACTGGGTCCAGCAACGGGTGGGGGTGTCGGGGATCGTTGAGACGAGGCCTTAATTTTCGTTCTGCAGACAGGGCACGTCTGAGCCGTATGCAGCCATTGCTAGAGGCAAAATCATGATTAATATGAATAGATAAGAGTGTAAAACCAAGGTACCTCAAGACATCCTTGGTGACACCAGTGGTTGCACGGCTCCGCCTTTAGGAGTTCATCGGCGTCTTCATACTGTGAAAAACAGCTTCGTTAGAGATGACAGGGCTAGCATGAAACAGACAAAGACATACATCATCAAGACATATAGGGCAACGGAGATCACATCCAGGGCTCTGCCACTCTTTGTATAGGCCAGTCGGCAACGCACGGAGTACATCTGCTGGTGTAGAACGCGGTTTGACATCTCCTAGTGTCGCGGCTAGCGCAAGTAGGCTCTCATACGAGGTATCAAAGTCTTCGTCACGCTATTGAATAAAAGTGCCGTTGGACAATGTCGAAGTAAGTCAAAAAGACAAATGCTCACCACAAAGTCACCCATATTCCTTAATCCTGGCGCTCTGCGTCCAAACCGGAAGAACGAGCGGGAGGCAGTCTCCTCGTCCGATCGTCCAAACCGTGCACGACGAAAACGTGACCGGGATGACGATGAAACCATTGAGGAGAGCCAATCAGGAGCAGCAGTCTCAGCCTGAGTACTTGGGTCTGCAGCAGCAGTTCCAGAACCTCGAGAGCGATTCGGAGGTGCATTGTCAGCGTTCTCTGGGGGCGGCGCAAAAAGGGCTGATGTGCTTCGTCTCCATGGACGCGGCGGATGTGCTAACGGGCGTATTCCTGCGTCATTGTCTACAATCTCACCCCACCGAGCATGTGTTTCGGGCCGCGAGAGGCGATTACGATCACGGTCACGTCCACGATCGAACGTGCTGGTCTGCTGACGACGTGCAGTGGACAGAGTATCAGGTAAAAATCTATCCAGAGTATGCCGAATATCCTCAGATTGTGTTGACGAAGATGGTGGCGCGGCCGGTAATGTGGAAGGGCGCTGAAGGCCCTGTTGCGAAGTGCGGTTAGCATCTTGACGAGCCTGAACAGACCGAAGCGTCATGGCATGGTGCATTGCAATGTCGTTATGTGGGACAGGTCGCGCAGATGTATTCGGAGATGGAACCTCTGGTTGCTGGTTTATACGACTATTCAATCTACGCCCAGCAGATTGGCGAGGCGCCATGACCTCCTCAGATGTGGAGAGTCTTCTGTAGTCGAAACTCGAATAATCCTCCAAGGTGGGTGGTGACCGCTGGAAGCGTAAGGGTGGCAAAGATGGAGGACGGGAACCACTCCGAGATAACGTACTCCGCTCCTGAGAACCAACAGTAGCCGTATCCAAAGCGTGTCGTAACGCAATCGCAGAAACGGTCGAACGTTCTTGAAAGAGTGGGCTGGTACGTATACTAGAGTCAATACTATCAAAAACGGCATCCAGAGAAGCACCATTCCTCGGATTCTCTGGAGAATTGTCTCTATTCAAATTCTCCATCGTCGAACTGTTTTCGCCAGCGTCCGATACTGGAGGTCTGTGACTCAAATAACGCATCCGCCGAATATCTTCATTAGTATCGCGAATCCGCTCGTGGCCGAACTCTAGCGATGGTGACCTGCTCAGAAAATCAGACGAAACGCCCACCGGCACTCTCTGATCAAGGTCGGGCCAAGATTGGGATGGTGAATGGGGATGCTGGCCCTCTACGTCGGTCAGAAGTCGGGCACGCCTCTGCCTGAGTGCTACGGAAGATGGGTTACCCGGTAATTGCCTCGCTGGTTCATTCGAGATACCTGATGCAAAGAACGCCGCGGCTTCAGTCGATGTTGTTGGCTCGTTGCTTGTCGACATGACTATATCACTTGAACTCGCTTCTCGTCTGAGATGTTCAGTCATAGGAACAGTTTCCGCAGGTGACATTGCAGACGTTAAGAACTCATCCCATGGATACGCCCAGTGAAGCAAATCAGACTCTTCTCGAGGCGAGAACAGATGATCTTCCCATCCATCCATGAAAGATGAATGCCGACGGATTGGCAGACGATTCTGTTCCCGCATCTCCCCAAGTCTCGTCCGTTCCATTTCACGATTCCTGCTTTCCTCTCGTGTCTGTCGTGATCTAGATAATAGGTCTGATAACAACCTTCGCTGGCGCATTTCGAGCGTTGTATCCCGCAGTTGTGCAGTCTGCGAATTGAAGCGAGAAGAAGTAAAGTTTACAGTATTCTCCGTCGCTGCGGTCCCCTCATTCATCCTGGAAGGCGGTAACGTGCCGTGTCGATTAGCATCCCTAATTGAGGACGATGAGGATTGCACGGCGAATGAACTGGTAGGAGGCATTGTATTAAGACGGAATCGCGATGAAATAGTATCCATTGGCTCATGAAGACGATCGGTAGAGCGATCCGCAGAATGCAATGCGTTGGGTTCTGCGAAACGTTCGCTGTGCGTCACTATCAATTGAAAACATTAGCTCGAGCATGGACATGTGATAGCCTGAAGAGGTTTCTTACCTCTTGACCGTAGACCCGAACTAGACATGGAGGGAGAAATAGCAGATGCACTACTGTATGATGATCCCGTATTTCCATTTCGCGCCCTTTCTTCTTCGAGCAGACTGCCCAACAAACCCGCACTACCATGAGGACCGAGAAGAGCTGAGCGAAGGGCTGGTAAATTCGGCCGGGGTGGCTGACGAACGGGCGATGACCTCTGTGCATTTTCCGAGTGAGGCTGAGCCAAGGGATTATGCCCTTCACGTGCGCGGCGAATAATGTTGCTTAAACGCTGTAAATCATTCTGCGTGTCTGATTGAACCGTCCTTCCAACCCTTCCATGTTCATCCTCGGTGTTTCGAGCCGGACTGGCGGACAAAGGGAACTGAGAAGAAGGCGATTGAGGTAAGGGGCGCATGCGCGATGCTTCGGAGCGGTATCCTGATTCCAGGCCAGACATGGGTTCCAAATCCAAAGGTGCCCAAGGCCAATCCCGATTCTGGCGTGTATTCAACCCAGACCGATTCATTACACCTTCAGCTCTATTCCTTACGCGGTCTTGTGACGTGTTTAGATATGGGATCGAACGACCAGGAGAACCCAAGCCGTCAGGTCCAGAGGCAGTATTGAATGAATGACGAGCTGAGAAATGTGGAGGTGATTGAGGGTTGTACATATTGGACTGAGCCCGTGAAACCGGGTGAATTCCGTTAATTCCGTCCGACATCCCAGCAGCAAGAGTCGGATCCAAGTAAGAATTGTCAAAACGCGACGTGCGAGCATCGTCTTCGGCCTCACTTGTTGAAATGAAGCTCGTGAGGTCATCAATTGTGCGAGTCGTGAGGCTGTTAATCGCGCGCACTCTATCGTCCAACGCACGGGAAGAGAAGTCGCGTCTGCTCGTGTCCTCTGCAACACCGTCCCGATTATTCAAGGAAGAGGTATTTCGGGCACCGGATGGTATCGCCTCCGAATTAAACAATACAAAACGTGGAGAATTTTGCTGGTCAGAGTCCATATAAAGCTCTCTGTCGATGACCAAATCATCCTCCGCATCTGCTAGCTCATCGTCTTCCGAGCTATATCTGCGGAGTACATCACTAAATAGGTCTGGGGAGGGCGACCTATCACCTGATGCTTGGAAAACTATTGGACTTCTGCGAGACAAAGAAGAGCGGTGCCGCATGGCAAAGCCTGAGGTTGTAGCGTCTGCGGTAGAAGACTGGTGTAGACTGCGATGAAAAGGACTGCGAATTGCAGGGTTCGAGATTGTATTACTATCACCATGTAAAGGGAAGGGCATTCTTCGGCGTGCCTCAAACTCAAAGGATGGTAGGCGCGGGCGCAAAGGACTGTGGGATGTTCCACTTAGACCATCCGCAGCATCGGTCCGTAATGGCGCTAACATCCTATCAAACGTACGCGCACGCTCCATCGCCGAACGCAAGCGCGCTGTCGCCGAGTTAAGTAAAGCATCCGATCGCGCTGTGTCCAGGAAGGCGTTTGAGCTACTGTTCTGACGACCTGTACGGGAATCATTTAGCATTAATGAATCATCGTCGGCATCATCACGCATTGCCACGTCGAGAACTTCAACTGGTGGGGGAGCAGGACTTGAAGATCGCGGGGATAACATTCCAGCAAACCCCGGTGGATGCTGGGGTGGCCTGCCATTCGAAGCGCTCGTGCGCAAAGCCACGAACTCAGACATTGATGGAGTGGAAGGTTCAAAATTCAACTCTGGAAGAGTGAATCCAGATGTTGCAGTGTTATTCGAAGCCAACTGATGCGAAGATGCAGAAGATGCAGAAGCTTGTATTTGTTGTCCTTGCGATGAGGAATTGAAGATTCCAGTAAAGGTATCAGGCCTAGTTCTTGTAGGTAGAGACTGCTCCTCAGTGTTCAAGCTGCTTGTTGTGTTAATCCCTGTACCCTCTGGACCCTCGCTGCGGGCACGTTTATTCCGCTCGCCCCTCTCTCCGTCGTTGTATCCGAAGCCATCGCCTCCTGGCGAGCTGTAGCTAGATCCACTACTTACACTTCTTGATCCACTGCTCCCAGGTGTGCTCCCGCTCGCACTTCCGCTGCGGCTGGTACTGCTAGAGCTCGAGCCCGAGCTTCCCGCCCCAGCTTCAGAATCCTCAGCATCGTCGACGTCGAGGCCGAATTGATGAAAAGAACGCTTAAATGTTTGATGACCCAGCTGCAGCTGTAACTGTGGCGGGTTGTTAGCCATCGCCGTATCGCTGCTGGAGATGGCGAGAGGAGAGGAGACGTCGTTCGTGGGCAGATGATGAGGTTCGGCTCGGTGGCTTAAATGTATGAGATGCCACGGCTCTTGCCGCTCGTCCATCCTGGCTCAGAGCTGACTTAAGCAGATGTACCCTTATTCTATGTAGTACCTCATATTAATATAATGCACAGCTTACTACTACTAGTATGTACTATAGACGTGTGCACCTTCTCACCAAAGCCCTTGGCTGACCGTGTCGCACATACGCGCGTGCATCAACTTATTTCCTAGCCTATTATTGAGGCGTTTCTATGGGTCCCCAACGGTCTGGCATTCGATTCAATTCACTTTGTGTATTCATCTGAATCGCAGCCAGGCGTTGCTTTGCAGTGGCCTTTAATAGGTCACTAGACGACCCATGGAGCTAAGTGACCCGGTAACCATTGCCATTGGTGCATCTATAGCATCTGGCGGGGACACACCTGCCATGTACACAGCGCGGGCACCGTTTCACCGCATCCAGTACTAGTGGACGGGTCCAGTAATAACCAGGTGTATAGTTCATCACCCTGTGCCATCCCCTACTTGGTCTGAAATCGCTGTTCACAGGTCTATGGCATCGGTTCATAGTACAATTAACAATCAACATCACAATAGAGGCTATCGATAATCCGAATACACCGCACTCTCATCACCGGGAATACCTCGCGAATACGTACCTTGGGCGGCTGTAATCGGCTCCGGGCCCCCAAATCACACTCACGAACATGCGCTCCACACGACCATCTTTACAGTAATTAGTAGCCTGTCTAGAGCCGCCAGGATATTAAGCTGGAGAAGAATGGAGAGACGCGTGAATGCCACAGCCATTACTAATGACTCGCATACTCCGCCGTCAACTGTCGACTCATTGCTCTTGCACCCGCGGGATCCTCCTATACAAAACGTCACAATCAGCAGAAGTGTAAGTGGAATAGTAAATTAGGTGGCCATTTGAGAGTCAGCCGATAAACAGACCTTGTAATGTTTTGCAACATCGGTTGCGAGTGGGTCGTCCGGGTTTGGTGCACTCAGCAAAGCTTGTATTGAAAGTAAGACAGTTCGAATCTGCAGTGCAGGAGACCATTTATCTGACAAGTCGCGATTACGTGATAAAAGTACGTGTTAGGAGCCTGTAGGATGCATTGATCCCAGTTTAACAATATTCCAAACCTTTCAGAATGTCCAGACAGATTCTGCCAAGTTTATCTTCAATGAGCAATAGTCAATGTCAGATTATACAAAAAGAAGAGTCATAGATAATAGAAGAATACCGCACCAATGTTAGGATGGTAAATCTTCGTTAGGAAGCGGACCTTCGGTGGGGCCATTGGATATTCCTCTGGAAGGAAAAGTTCTAACTTGAATACACCGCCTAGTCACCATGGACCCAATCAGTACAACATAGAATGGCACAACAGACACAATGAGAGCAGAGATAACGTATCACAAGCATGCAGTGAAACTGACAAAGTTGGATGCTCACCTTCAAACGGGCTCCCTTCTGGTCCCTGGATCGTAACATCGAAGTAACGGAGATTATCTTCATGTGGAGCTGCTGTGATTCCTGGAGCTGGATCGCTTTGTAGACGCTCTGTCTCCTATCGAACCAGAAGGAAGCGCATAGAAGCGCATGTATGCCACGATCATATTTTAGTGAATCGGGTAAGTGCATACACATTACCATGATGCAAGTAGTGTGATGCAATGTCGTTCCAACGCAGGCATCCGCACAATGCAATTTGAATTATCCATGCCAGCAACCAAGGACATTGCGAGACGTATTACGAAAGTTCGCCACGAAGTTTGATAGAGGACGCAGGTGCATCGTACGCAAACCCGTCCGACAAATATCAAATTCCGAAAGAGACGGAGCACGTTACAGCATTCCAACCAAGTCATAAAGAAAGAGGTGTTGGAGTTCGACCAGATATACAGTCGATCATAGACCAAAGACATGTCGTCAGAAACGATCTAATTATTCGCTGCATCCTACTCGTTGCGACTGCGCACACGAGCGACGCACACAAAGGGCATGACGCTCACCTTGATGATTCGCTTTGAAGGACAGATTACTGATCAGCTTTGCCATAGACTGCACAGAAATGGCCACATACTTTCGGCAAGGACATGTCTATAGAGGATAAGGGTGCTTTTTGACGACAGAAGGCTCGTCGCGGGGCAAGTCGATGGTGATCTGGGTGGCCAGAATCTACCTTGCGAGTTGCATGACGTAAGCGGCTTCGAGCTTCCCACGACACGTGGTTTGTTTTCCTTTCTTTCACTTTCCCTTTCATTTTGTCCCATTCATTCACCTCTAACACGACATGCATTCGACCTTTGCTGTGCATCGTTACACTTCTTCAGTGTCCCGACGGCTACCGCTGTCGGAAGCAATTCCCTCTTGAGTCAATTTATTGTGCAGCTTTGCCGACTTTCGTGGTCTTGCTATTCCTTTGACGCTACATTTTGAATCTCTGATATCAGCCACGGCCACGAAAATATCCATTCCCAAATTTGCTCAAGCACGGTTAAGCCACATCCACCTCTATAAAATGATCCCGTAGTGCAAGCGGTGGCTAATTTCGCTCTCTCTCGTCTCTCATCTCGTCCTTGCAAGTGACTCTCTAAATCATTCCTCGTTTCACTGATACTATATCTTTACTGTCCTCGCTCGTCGAGATGGGGAAGAAGGGCGCAAAACACGCGAAAAAGCTCAAGCCTACGTCGCTCACTCCTCCAAACACAGACTCAGAGACCGCGACAGGGCCGAATGGCATAGCAGATGGACTCCAGTTAACTCTCGAGCAGCTAGCACCCGTCAATCTTATTGCGAGAAGCCCATTTAATCGTGTACACGATGTCATGGACACTGCAACTCTTCTCAGCAGAGACCGAGTCGAGTTTATCATCTCACGAAGCCTTCTCGCATTCGCGTCTCCATATTTCAAGAAAGCCTTCCGCTCGCTGGATGAATCAGCTCAAGTGAAGCGTACCAGCCACGAGAAGAGCAGTATCTCTGTTCTTGACTGGGAACTTGATCCATCTGCCCCAAAAGTGATCACGAATGAGCCCAGTGCAGTCATTGATGCGCTACTCCGGTTCATATACCCTGTTCCAGACCCTGTTTTCAAAGAACCGGGGGACGACCAAACAGAGAAAATGTTGCCTTTCAGGCTTCTGGCTCCTATCCACGATGCGGCTCGTAAATACGATTTGGAATACGTCTGTCAAAAGATTATCGAGATTGCGAACAGCATCATCTACATCAAGTCATTCCCAGGGCCGGGCCACGCCTCCTTGAGATCCTATGCGGTCGCTTGTCGTCTCGGTCTACCCTACGACGCAAAACTTAAAGCAGCTCGTAATTCGTTATGTATCCCGTACAAGACTTATCCAGCTGCCGGGCTCACCGGAGAGGGACTCGATGAAGATGACTACGATCGATACGTCGAATTTCATGAACGAGCAGTTGCAGCCTGCGAACAGGTACTCGCAATTAGCGGGGAGGATGCGTATCCCACTGGTCTTTCGGATGTATACGCAAATTTCGTTGCGTGCGCCGATTGTAGCGGAGTGCCTTCCACTGGCAACGTGATGAGATGTGGTGCTGCACGATGGTGGCAACTATACGCCTCAAACGCACTAGAAAAACTCCGTCGTGCTCCACTTGACCCGTCAATTTTCTTCGAGAACTTCGTGGTCCCCTTCTTCCGTGAGGCGCAGAAGTGTTCCGCCTGTGCGCCTGTCGTGCATTGGAAGTGGTGCAACATGATGCCAATGCTTGCGATGATGATACCCGCGAAGGTCTACGAGGTACTTTCCCCTGCCTCTTCATGACTTGTGATGTGCTAAAATGTACTTGGGCGTCCAGGTGTACCTAGACCACGACGATAGCAACAGCATTGAAATCAAACAGGAAGAGATGGAGCAATGTAACCGTCTTTACTAGCATATTCATGATGTTCAAAATATAGATGAATCGATTTACTTTCTACTTTTGTGTTAATCTGTATTTTCTTTGAGATGCTTTTCTGTTATGTCTTGTAAGATTTAATTTTTTTAAGTATATTTATTCTTGTTACCTACCTGAGATGGTAACCGATCGGCAGTTCTGGGATCGACGTCAGAACCAGATTTCTCTGCCATTGTACTTACGTCCATTGTTCGTGTATACACGAGCCCATTGTTTGAACACATCTTTAATCGCAGTCAACCTCTGTCCCTTCTAATTGCCTCTTCCATCCACTGCCTATCCTGCCTTGAATATGGAGGATGTGGACCGCGATTCCAGTCTCGATATATCAACGCATAACAGCTACATTTCTGGTGCAGCTTCGCCGGTTCACTGGGGATACGACACGCACAACGAAAACCCAGACATGAACCGCGTCTTTTGGCAAGCATCTCAGCCACAAGACCCCGTTCTAAGGAAACTCATGAATGACGCGTATACACCGCGTAAACGTGCGTGTTTCCCTTCTATGTACGCAGTGTTTACTTCCTCGAAGCTTAAAATCACCTCTGATGTTGCAGCTGCTCAGGTTGACCAGATGAAAGGCTCGTCGCCTTCGACTGGGTCAGGGCCATCCAACTTTTCTTCCCCTTCCATGACAACTCCTGCTGATAGGCCTACCCGGGTCCGACGAACGCAAAGCCGACGCTCACCCGGCACTGCAGTTGTCAGTAAGGAACCGTCCAACTCAGCAAATACCGGAAGCAAATTAGACGAGAACGTTCACAAGTTAGTTGCTCTTCTTCCTCTCGTTTCAAAACAGGCCGATGAAAATGCAAAACGCGAACAAGAAGCACTACGAGAGAAACGAAGGAGACAGAAGCGGACAGCTCAAACACCTGTAGAAGGCTCGGCGGTAATGAAAAAGCAGAGGAACATGATTGATACCAAAGGAAAGCAACGATCAACGAATGTATCTCAGGAAGAGGAGCTGGAGATAGCTGCTGAGGAAGCTAGCGACAACAGATGTGGACGGCGGAACGGCGCAGAGGACGGTGAAGCTAACGAGCATCGAGATGCTGCGAATCTCATGCCTCCACCATCTTATATTCCACCTCGCAGGCCTCGGTCATCCATAAACACTGGGCCATCAGAAATTCCTGGCGTATCATTAGCGTCGAATTCACAGAGCTCGGAGAAAAGCATAGAGCCATGTTTCTTCGCATCTTCTCAATCTATTATGACTTCAACACCACGAACATCAGACTGCGTATCTGGGATCAACCAGAATGGCACCCGACAAAGCAGAAATTGCGCCGCGAGCGCTATTTCGAATGGCGTATCAGCAGCCTCTCTGCAGCGAACCACGGGCCCACCACCACTTGGTATGCGACGCACAGTGAATAGCCAAGCACCATCCTCGAGCCAAGGTCTCACACGGGATCGTCCTCTGCCCGAAAGGCAGAATAAGTTCAAAGTTCCATTTGCCAAGAACCGAGGCGATGTCTACGGTACTTCGGCATCTAATCACACAAGCCGCGAATTGCCAGGCACCCCGGTGAACAGCCCGATTGCGCAACCCCCTGTAGAACCACCATTAACAAGCCACGAAGGTTGCGATACAAAGGTGAATGTAGACAAGGACCGATGTTCATCGCCGCCTCTGGAAGCCGACAGTTCGATCGATTTCGACATGGATATCGACCCAGACGAGCTTGAACGAGCTTGTCGTATGTACGATTAACGTATTACCTTTCGCTCGCGGAAAATTGCCGCAAAGGAGCTAGAACCTGGGAAGCCGATATGCTTCTTCATTCGTTGGAACAAGAACACTGAACAGCTTTGGACAGCATTTATTGCAGCACTGCTTCTGCCCGCGTGTGTTCTACTTTTGTATCATTCCCTTTGTATTATTCCTGTTCTTGGTATAGAAATAGTTGATGAATTATTATGCACAACCGGTACGAAGCATTGGAGGATCTAATTAGGGACTTTCAATCATAAGTTACTAGGAATAAACTAGTGCGAAACCAGCGAGTTGCGATACCCCTACACTACAAAGCTTATCAGAACCCACCAATTAAACGAGTTTTTCTAGATTCCATATGTTCTCTTGAGTTGTCGCATTCTTCGCTTCGAGAACACATACGCACCACCCTAACGCGTGACCTAATGTTAACTCCGCAAGCACAAGGACGTCATGTATACTGTAAGTATATATTCTAGGTAGTCAACGGTAACTAAAATTCAATGTGAATATTCAATGCGTTTCACTGAGCTCAACAAGTTGTAAGGACAAGGATATGAGCGTGCATGTGCATTATTGAGTCTGGACTACTTGAAAGTTGCAAAAACATGTGTAAAGGAATATTTCATCTCTCCTCACCACATAGAAGTACGGGACAATGTAGGTCCGTAGCTCGCAAATACTGGGTCAAATTGAATATACAAATCAAATACTTGTCGTTCTCACGTTCTGTATCAATACTTTGCAACTTTGTGTGTTATGATTACCACATCCAGGGACGGTCACAAGGTCTCCAACATGTAGCAAAAGAAGAAATACTCAAAACGTGCAAAGTACAGGCTTTTAAGAGGCCCCCCACATTGTATCTGCACTACACTTTACTTAGCATCATGTCAGGCTCAAGTCATACAAGGAGAGATTCGGAAGTCAAAAAAGGGGATGGCAATACTCCTCAACATGCATTGTCTAATGCAAGTCAGAGTGCCACTCCGACAAAATCACATACTCCTGTTAGAAAGTCTTCCCTGAAGCCAGCCAGTAAGAGCTTAAGTCCAATTAAAAAGAAGCGTGTGCCATCAGACTCTCATAGCGGCAAGGGGGTCAAAATAGAAGGGAAAGTTAGGGTGATACTGGACCACTCTGACAGTGAATCCGGATCTCCTTCAGAAAGAGGTACAGAGAAAAGAAAGAAGGGTGAAGAGAAGACAGTGTATAATGAAAAGGATGAGCAAAAGCCGAATTCTAGAGTAAAATCAACATCTGGCAATACACAACTGCATCGAGACAAGGAGCATGCTCCTTTAGAATTCTCAAAGGAAAACATTAGGAAGAAGCTGAACGGTGACTTGAAGGACTGTGAGTCAATTATGTGGATTCTCTCTAATATTGATCTATCAAACTGACTCACTCTTTAATAAGACATGTGTCTTTTCTTTACAGAGACTTCCCCTGGACAAAGACCTGTTGGACAATACTTTGAAACGTTTTGCTACACCTGTAAGTGTAAGCTTGTATAGTGTATCTTATAACTAAATTATATTGTACTATACAGCTTGGAAGAGGTGCATTTTCCCAGATTGTTCAATGTCCTGTTATCCCACACCAATCTTGTATGTTCTCCCAGACACTGAGCAGGGACTACAGAATTTAGCATTTCATTATATGATGTTATTAACAGTCTTTTCTCATCTTGTATACAATCATAATGACAAGGCAGATCACTGGCAAACAGAGGTACAACAACTTGTTGAAAAGAAGATACAAGGAGTATCTCGAAAAGTCGCAGGATTAGAGCTACTTTACTCACAGATAGATAAATGGGTGAATAATCTTGAGGAATGGGAACAGAAAAGGATCTTAGAGAAAGATCAGCCAGATGACTGGCTGACCAAAATGGCAGAGTTGTCTAATACTCGGTCTTTTGACAATGTGAAAGGTATTTTACAAACTGGTAGCCTAAGATATTGTGAGCCTTTAAATTCTAGTAGAGTACATTGTATAGATATACTGGCCTTATGAATTTATCCTACCAGACTTAGGGCTCTTGTTCAAATATGAAAATGTAAAGGCAAAACCTGCCATTCTTCGACCGAGACCTGGTAAGTTAATTATCACGGTACTTTAAATATAAGTACTAAGAAACAATTCGAATTGTTTCAATAAGACCGCTGGGCAGACTGTATTTTCGGCAATTGCAATAAAATGACCGACGAAAACATACCAAGTGTAAAGTCATACAGATTTCTTAAAGATCAACAAGAACTATTAAATGCTTTGGCCTTTGTTTTGCATAAAAAGATAGTGGAAGCTGTTCTAGATCACTACTATAGATACCACAGAAAGCAAGCCAATGGAAATCAGAAGGAGTTGGCAGCAGCACTACAAGAAAATGCAAAGAAAGCAGAAACGAAATTGAAGGATATGCATATCGACAGTAAACTCCTAGGAGAGAAGTGGGTTTATATTAACGAAATAGAAAATCTTACAGTCGAAGATATTGAAAATATGGGGATCGAATTCGAAGATCCTCATAAACAAGAGATTAGAGTTTCTGTCTTGAAGAAAAATGGAATTCGTGTAAAGAAGGTTTCTGACAAGGACTCGGAGTAGCACCCTATGCCGCATTGACTGGATTAGATAAACAGCGTGAGATCGATACGATCTGCTGTGGCATTTGTATACTTAGTTGCAAAAATAGTTGAGTGTGATGAGAAGTTACCGTGTCGGAATTTGTCCCCGACCCCTCTTAGTATCTTAACATATGCGTAGAAAAGCACGAGGAATTTTGAGAGAGGTGCAAATTAGTGATATCAACTCGGGTGAAGACGCATTCATTGGTAATATCCAAATTATCTTTGGATCAACAAGTCGAGAAGTCGGTGTCTGGTATAAACATAAGCATACTATGGCAACTGCTAATACTCGAGCCCAGAAAGTCAACATGCGAACAATGTCAAAAGACGCAGATGGTCAATGATGGGTCATTGAAAAAGAGTAAAGCGGAAAAGAGACGGATTAGTCCAAGCATGTTCTTGAAGCAGCACCAGTATCAGTAGTTCGTAAATTCTACTTGTAAAGAATGGAAAGAGGATAGTAAGGAACGGACAACGCAGCCTACGTGCACATATAATCGAACAAACATATGTGATTATATGCTTATACGTATGTAATGGTGTTTAAACATTAAACTGTCCTCGGTCTAAGTTCGTGTCGTGTATGATGCGTATTTGGATGGCATGCAATTGCAAGGTGTGGTATGAATTGAAATGACAAAAAAGCAATGAGACAAAGAGTCCGAGTAATTTCTGATTAGTACGAGAACACCATGAGGTATGGGTTGAGCACAATCTACCAATATGGACGAGATCCGGTCAGTGGACAAAGCAAATTCCAAGCTCGTGAATACGTACTGGGAAGAGAATGTGGCAAGCACACACGACGGCAAGCGGGAAGATGACAGCCCACGCACTCGAGTCCACCCTCCACTCTATCGGCACAATATTTGTGCTCAGCACGGCCATCCCTCCAAGCAAGATTATCGCGATACCAAAGGCAAGCCAAAAGCGTTTGAGGATCTTAGGCACTTCCTTGAAAAAATTTGATCGCTCGACTTCCTTCTTGGTCGCACTCCAAGTTATGTTGTAAGAGAAGAGGTGAGCAAGGATGGCCACGGATAGGTGGATTGATAGGCCACCAAAGAAAAAGAAGCTACAGGAGTGAATGGATTAGGGCGTCAAATACATCTGCAAGAGAGCGTGAGAAAACTGACAAGAACGGAATCCACTTGATGTTAGTCCAGAAAGCCTTTAATAAATCGCGTTCTCCAAGACGGTACTCAAGGAGCGTGAACGCCAGGTTACCTAGCCCAAGGAACACAATCGTTGTCGCAAGCCAGATCTCAAAACTATGCATATAGTAGCCATCGACATCAAACTGGAAGCCTAGAATCGCATAATTGACAGTCGAGATCGTGACCGACACCGCAATACCATCTACGCAAACGGCATCAAAATTAACAGGAGGAGACGTATGAAGGGGAGAAACGTACAGTAGGAGAACATGTATGCCAACATGCTGAGCTTGTAATGCAATGGTGCTGGACCCCAGATGAACCGATGGATTTGATGATTTATTGGCCCTTTCCTCCACCAATCCTTAATCGGGTAGAACAGAAGTTCACTACACCCGTAAGCGTACTTTTGCCATCGATTCAATTCATCATCAGCAGTGAGCGAGACACCCTCTTTGAATCCTCCATTAGAGTACCGCGCCCAACGAATGATGTATCCGCGCATCATCAGGCGTAGTGCCATGTCAAAGTCTTCTGAGACGTTCGACTCGGACCAGATCTTCTCAACACCGTCTTTGTCCGTGAAAGATGCATCCTGTATTGCACGCCACCTGAGGAAGGCATTGTGTCCTACGAAGGGTGCAACCTCACCGTTTGCGCAAGCTATTTATTTACTGTGTTAGAGACATAAAACATAGTGCACGAAAAGTAACATACTCATGGAAATACACTTGTTTATCCTCCGCGTGAAGTACGCAATCCCGTTCTCGAAGTAATGATGTGCAACTTGCATGACGTCGCTCTCATGTTGAATAACTGCAACAGTCGGGCAGGCTGCTAATTCACGAGCCGCGTCTCGGAAACAATCCTCCGGCACGACAGTATCCGAATCGACAATAAGCACGAGTTCACCCATCCGAATTGCTTTGCCATTGCCTGCCCATGGACGCCATTTTGCGCCAGTTGAGGCGAATTCCTCTTCCACTGCCAGAGCTAACGCCCTGTCTTCCAAACTCTGCGCCTCCTCGTCATCTGCACCTGAATTGCTGTTCGTTCCCGAACCAACGTTTGAGTGACGACGGTTCGTTGTCGTTCCACTAGTTCCAGACGAATCATTACCCGAAACAGCTTTTTCCTTTTCTTTCTCCATCAGCTCTGCGAGGTGTTTCTCAAGCCTCAAGCTAATCCTCAAGGCATAGTTCATGTTACTCGCTTTCTTGAAGCGGCCTGCACGTTTGAACCCATCAGGCCCGTCTTCATGTTTCGGACGAGCAACCCAGCCGATGTTATGATCCGTATAGTACGCAATGCGAGCGTCGCGATCGCCTGGGGGAAGAAGTTGCAGGCCATCGTCGTTAATGAAGATCGTTGACGTCCCGCCCTGCCGCGCATAAGTTTGCATCGCCTTTTTGATACTCTCAATTGATGGAGCAAGCACTTGAGTGAGCGATTCCTTGTATACCGGCATTTGGATGGTAACGTGTGGAAGGTTGTTGTCGACTACCTTATTAGGGAGTGGTGGTATCGCAGAGTAGTACTTAGAATTCTCATAGTACTGAGCGATAGGGCCGATGCTGAAAAATGAAAGTGTAAAATCAATAAACTTCCTCGACGGGGGGAACAGGAATTCGGACTTACGCGTAGGAGCAGTTCTGGACAATCTGCAGGGAGAAGAACTTGAAGTAGTGCAGCTAGTTAGTCGGTTATACGAGCGAGAAGCAAACCGAACATACCAGCGAAACGGAGAACAAGAATGGGATGAGTGCAACGAGAACAAATCTCATGAACTCATTGTCAAGCGCCCATTCCTGGAGAAGGATGCTCACACCCGCGCACATGAAGTCTGCAAGTTCTCATTAGATTTCTTTTTTGGACACCTCCCTTGCAAGCGGAGGGAACCTTACACAACGACAATGCAGCTGCAATCCCATTGTAGACCGGCGCATATAGCTTGACCCCGCGCTCACTGATCCGTCTCCTCTCCTTTGCGCGATGTGTTCTACGCTTCGTCTCCTTCGAATCAAGAGCTATCGAGCTCTTTTTCCTCCTTCCAAAGCACCATCGCGAACGTGACTTCGCTTCCTCCTCAAGAAGCTTTTCATCGAGTTCGGCATCGTCGTCGTCATCGTCAGCAAATACTCCTGCAGGATGTCCTTTCTCAAGGTCTCCACCAGAAACTGGTGCATGTGTCTGACTCGCACTCTGGCTTGGTGTAGGACCCGTTCCGGGGCGAGAAGAGCTCGCACGACTCTCGCGCGTCCGCGCCCGCATGCTCCCATCATGACCACCAGACACAAGAAGCCCACCCACATCGCTTCCACCTTGAACGGATGCAGAGGCAATAGAACCAGCATACGAACGGTACCCGGGAAGCGAGGATGGTGTAGACAAACCAGCAGGGCGAGACCGCCAAAGAAGTTTAATGATACGATCCTCAAAGTCCTTACATGTCGGGATGATCGCGTCGAGGTCATCTGACCAGATGACCATCACACGTTCGTCGCGCTGTTGTCATTCGTTTTCATTTCGGGAGAATTAGAAGAAAGTAATGTTGTTAGAAGGGCGTGGAGTAAAATGATGACAGAACGTACAATAAATGCAGCACTCTGCTCCTTCTCGGCGTGCGGAAGCATGAGCATCGTGTCGATGACCTGTATGCGCGTGTTCACATCGACATACACACTCTTGTCTTCTGGCCCACTACACAATGAACATGCAGAGAGATATGAGTTCGTCAGTAAACATAAGGAAGATTGTAATAAAGTGACATGACTTACACATCAGCCAGTACAGCATGCACAGCAGCACTTCGCACCTTGACAGCGACCATGGGATTGAGTGCCGTGATGGCAGTCTCGAATGGCTCTAGCTCAAGGTTCTCATAGGGAAACACGCGGAAGCGACCTGTTCATACAGCATTGTATCAAGAAAAGGAACAAGTGTCAGTTAGATCCATTATCAAACATATGAGGAATAATCATGAGAAGAAAAGATTTTAAAATAAATAAATAAATAAATAAATAAAAAAGTACTGTTAGAATTGAACATGTGATCAGAGCAGAAAGAGTAGGGAAAGAAGTCAGACACTGAAAGGACAAATTTGAGAAGGGCCTAAACTCTGAATTAAGACGAGAATAGAGGCGCTAAGGTGCCTTCTTTCGCGTTGCTTTGGGACCTTCCTGTGCAAAACCAACGCGTTTTGCACTAACGGAAGAACAGTTTGGAAACGGGTAAGCGCCACAATGAAGAAGGAGCAGAGAGAAAGAAAAGAAACAAGCCCAGTTCCGAAAAAAGGTAACCAAATCGAACTAGTTATCAGGATATGCTCCAAGAAGTGCAAGTTCTATTTGCGATACACGAATAGCGCAATAATACACCGAGCGGGTCCACCCGACTACTCATTCCTCCACTCCACAAAGCGCAAAGAAAATAGCGTTAATAGCCAAGCCAGATATCAATAATTCTCTCGAGAAGGTAGGATCCCACATCGGACCGGCTCTCATAAGTCGCGAAAAGAGTCGCGGAACGCGTGTTAGAGGCTCCCGGGAGAGAGCGCCAGTAGAGAAAAGGCTCCACGTCCATTACACTCTTTGCTTCTCTCAATTCAGAGAAATCACGAACCACGAAAAAGAAGAGTAAGGGAAGCAAAGTATAAATGAATGAAATGAAATGTTTGTGCATGAGAAGAACAAGGAGGCGAAACGTGTAAGGCCGCTTTTCATCCGAATGGACGAATGGGCCGGTTGGAAAGGCGATCATGAGGAAAATGACATATAGAGAGGCTCAGAATGAAAGAAGTAGAACTCGCTGCTCAACGCCAGGTCCTGACAGTAGCGTTGTCGTATGCCTAGCGACGAATGAAGAAGCAGGAACAAAAGTAAAACTATCCTTGAGACAGTACCCGCGAAAATGAACCAGGACCAAATTTCGAGAAAACAATGCTGAAACCAAACAGGAACCGAGCAGAATTAATCATAAAATCCCAACTGAAAAGAGGAACGTTCACGTCCCCAATCTCGTCCAGAAAAGTGCAAACAAGAGGGAAAGATGAACGAAACGAGACTGAAACGCACCATGATCGATTCTTAGCGCTACACCAGCACTAAGATTATCTTCTGAAGGGCGGAACCATGCGTCCCCCTGAGTCTGCTTGAAGATGTGGTGCAGGAAGGCATCGTAGCGGTCGTAATCCATCGCACGCTAGGATGTCCACACTCTGGGTGTTGATTATTGTCTGTTATTTTGGCGTCAGTATGTGTATCTGGGTGTTAGGGATATGGTCGGAGTGGAGCAGAGGGAGGACAAGGGTGAAAGTTGCAAAAGACAAGAGGAGCTATAGGTAGAAGAGGAGAGAAAAGACAGACAATAAAGCGGGAACTTGAGCGGGGGGAAGGCGGTCGTCCCGTTACAAGGCCTGCGTCCGCGATCGCATGGCGAGCGAAATACAGGACGCGATAAGCAGTCAAATAGTATATATTTACGCGAATTCTTTTGATGCGAGATTCACGTCGCCGACTCGCCCGTCGCACTGTCGTTCTTCGATTGCCGATTGCAGAGAAGATACATTGAAGGGAAGGTGTACAAGGTAGAGCTGAAAGAGGAAGCTCACCTGCGCAGTTTGGAGTCCCACTGTTTCAACAACGCTGAGATGATAAGGACAAGGACACAGAGCACGATATGGTGCAACACAAGCCAAGGTCAAATCAGGTTCAAGTAAAGATTGGACGAGTCCGGGGTCGAAGGTGGGTCCCAAGAAAGCGTATTCCAGGCAATGGCAAGTGTCAGACGACTGACAGGAACTGTTCACCCTCGCCACTCTCTACTCGCAGACTACGACAAGGAACGAGAACAGCGCGTACGCGCACGAGGAGGGGCGCAGCAGACGGGATGGAGACAGTGGGAGGAGACACAGAAAATGACGATGACACGCTGCGGTTGGCCTCAACTTGTGCTCCCGTGGAGGGTATATTATTATTATCGGCCAGAATCCTCTTCTGCATCTTTTTTCGTTATGGTAGAGTTGTTGAGTAGATAGAGAAAACACCACAAGGAGTCTCTCGGGGTCCCCATCGTTCGGCGTCCGGATCTAGGGTTTCCAGGGGTGGCGCAAATCTTCTCACGCAGATCCTGTCCACGCCACTTCAATTCAAATTCGAGGACATCCGTGGTGCATTGCGTCATCTGTTTCCAGCAATCCCGCGACGCGACGTCGTGCCGTTCCGGCGCTATATACAAAGCGGAGGATTGTTCAAATATTCCTCTGCATGCTATTCGTTGAGCTTTCAATCCAACACTCGGATGTGTCTGATCATCTTCCCTCTCGACAGTTATTTCTCATGAAGACTCGGTTGTCAACAAAGATAACTGCGACTAACACGGAATAATCGTCCATCACCATTTTCGAGGCATCCATTCAACTATCACGAGTAATTTAATGAACTTCCATTAAATCACGGCGTGGCTCAACGGCGACCGCAAGTCTCGCCGAGAGTGATGTTGATGGAGTTCAAAGTGAAGCATAGCAGGCCGCCGGTTTATTGAGAACTCGAAAGATAAGACGTTGATTGAACGTCGATTGAACGATTTGGAAGAACGGTGCTATCCCACGTATCTCCGCCCAAGAAAATGAGGAATTCGCAAGAATGCTAATGCCCGTGACCTGTCATGCAAACATTGTCCCCGGTTAATCATTCTTTAAGTTTCACTTAGATTCTTATTTTGACAACCTTCGACTCGTAGCCCCAGCTCCAACCCGAGAGGGGCCAGCTTATCAGCACAGACAATATTAATTCTAGCAGAATCGATCTGTTTCTGCAACGATTTTTTTAATTAAAATAATAGAGTTCTGCAAATCAACTCAACAAGTCTTACTTTCTGGATAATACTTTCTCTGCAATTTGCATACATCCAAATAAGGAAAGTTCAGTAATCCGTTAAGATGGTAAGATGCAAAGTTACAAGGGCGGATTACACCGCTTACTCACTCCTCCCCAACGTCAATCCGAAGGCAGGTGTGCAAATCTACTTCCATTCTTCTGATAAACTACTAGCCACATGTCAAATTGTGTTTATTAGAGTAAGATCGACTCTGGTTGTGAAATAGTGATCCACTTTGTTCATGGCAAGGAATCACAATAATTCAAATAAAGACGATCTGTTTCACTGCAAAATTAACACTTATTGAAAGAATGAATGTTAATCTAGCCTAAACTTTGGATCAAAGAAAAAGCTTCCAACCAAACAAAAGAGTACGCAGATCCAAATCGCGTGGACCCACGGACACTGTTCTATGTTATTGTTTATCCTACTTTCACGCAAATGGTACCGCACAAACCCTCACTAAGTGCCTTACAATATGGATTCTTAAAAAGTCCTCAAACCCCACGTTAGACACAACTCGGATTACTCGGATGAGATTAAGCTTGAGCTTCTCCGGCATGAAGTGCTGCACAGATCCGGTTCGGGTCAATGCTGGAAATCTTTTGAATACTCATAACGTACTCATGCAATGTTATTGTACTAAGGTCGCACAACTTACAGGCCTGTATTCGGCAGACGAATTCAACGGCTGTATGTTCCAAGTCAGTGGGCAGCCGAAGCACAAGTGGAGACCGACCGGAACCAAACACGGCATTTCTATAATGGTACAGGATAGAATCGTCATCCTTGTCCTCCAAGTGCATAATAGATTTTAGTTTGTTGGGCACATATCACAGGCGTTCATTAAGATGGTCGTTCCGTTGCTTGGCCCGTAAAGTACAACAGCGTTCAAGCCTCACCAGGGTCGCTAAGTAGGACTGATACGCTGATGTTTGTTCCATACAATATAGTATCAACCCCACGTTACGTTACTCAACCGAAAATAATACCAGCAATATCGCCCACTCCACATACATCCGTCTCATCAGAATAAAGAAGCTGAACATAAATGTGAGATCAAGAATGGAGACGAGATACGGGCCCATACACACGTATATGCATAAGGCAGACGGAATCCGACATGCAGCTTTCGGCATAAACCCCCTCTCCTCCCACATACGCAAGGCAAAAAGGCACAAAACGCGGTTGAAGAGTTGAGGCGGGATCCATCTTCTTCGCAAACTCCCAGTAGGGGATATCCAATTGGAACAAGCAAGTATTTTAAGCTCGACTTTGAGTGAATTCTGGCTATGCATCATGGCGTCATGACATCAAAGCCACAACACCACTGCGCACTTGACTTTGAACCTGCCAGCAACGAACAAAGAAGCGTCCCTTCAGTAATTATCTACACGTTGTTTTAACTTGATGTTATTGCTTGTAATATAAAGTGACTGTTGACATCGCCAACGTCGGCTTTCTCGTTCTGTCAGGGCACAACGAACATTTTTTGCCAAGGGAACACCGATTCGGCGCCTGTAAACGGGGTCGGGACGGTTAACTAAAACTAATCAAACGTTCTGGACACACAAATGCCCATGCGTCATCTTCTACGTCATCCTCTTCGTCACTGACTGTCGTCCAATTTTTTCGTGTATCTCGCCATCTTTGACGACAACAACGCGTACCATCACAGCGCCCCGCAAAGATTCCGAAAAAGTACCCAAGTCCTTATCATCGAGCAAAATGAAATATACGAGTATTGGAAAAGAAAATTATGGCAGAGATATTCTTGCGGTACCGAGAAGCGACAATTGAATTGAATTATCGGGTGTGACCGTGATCCGCGAGCCGCCTCGATAGGCAAGGCAGATCGGATCGGTGATCGGACAGAAGACGAGGCTACGGAATTCATTCCTTCGGGAGGCTAGAGCTAAGACGACTGTGCAAATGCCATTGCTTCGACTCGAAGGGGGAGGATAGACAAACTCGAAACTTGTCAGGACGTGTTTGAGATGGGTTTGCTTGCCCGTTTGCGTTGTTGGAAGGAAAGTGCTTGGAGATAAGGAACGCAACATCCAAACGACGTAAACAAATGATGCCACAACAACACGTTCATTTGCACGGCGTGGATGGAGTGCGTATCTCGTCCCGCTTCGGAAGGCTTCTTGTCCTTCTTCGCAGCATCTGGCCAAACAGCGGACCCCGAGGATCGGGAGATAAACAAAATAACGTTGATGAATTGCATTTTCGTGTGCATGCAACCGTGCAACGCCAGGCCTTCCATGCGGCAAGGCGGCAGGAATAATAATATGTCGGACGAAAAAGGCAGTGAAGGAAATGAAACTTAAAGAAAGTCGAGAAGACATGACGGACATGGCGCCCAATCGCGGAATTTGGCAGGAAAAAAGTGGAGGGTGTGTTATCATCATATCTGTCATTTCGACGGTTTTCCTTGCTTCTGCCCCCACTTTCCATCGTCGCGCCCTCCGTCGTGTCGTACCCTGTTCTACGCAGTTGCTTCCGGTCTTGTCTCGCTCAGATAGACAGCTGTGACCGATTAGAGCAAGCTGCCAAGACATAGATAGCCAGACAGTCAACTTAGATCGAAGACCGGAAGCTCAACGTCCTCAATTGCACGCACGCCGCAGTGACGGGCAAGCGAGTAGAACGTCGCGCAGTAGAACACATACGGCCGGCGATTTGTCGCATTGTCAGTGTCGTGAGTTTATTCAACCCATATTTTTCTCATTTATTTGGCCGTCTGTCAGAGGCAACGACGCCCAATCTCCCAACGCACTCTTCGTCTCCATTGAACTCATAATTATTTGCAGGGAGACACACCGCATCAGATCCAGTGCGCCGCCGCACTAAAGTGACGTGTGCCTTATCGTCCTCAGGCTCGGAGGTCTTGCCGCTGCGTGTGCACGCTAAGAGATATCAATATTTTGATAATAATTCCAGGAGCCGAAAAGAACACACGCGAGGACAGAGATAGGAAGCAAGCATTATGCCGCTCCGTAGGCCGCGCAACGCCCACGCGAATGGGTCTCCTTCTCCTGCCTCTCCTGCCTCTCCCTCGTCACCTCCATCCCTCTCATACACCTCCACACCGTTCCTTTATTCCCCCTCCTCTCCCTCGACAACATCCGTGTCTCCCTCCGCACCTTACTCGCCCAGCACACCCCCGTCACACTCGCAACACTCCTTCCAAGCAAGCCCCCCGTCTACGTTTATCACTCAGCCTCAAGTACGAAGCCGCGGAAAGGGTCTCGAAGAAATGTTCGACCCATTCAGCAACGCCCCGCGTCCTCGGCGCAAACCGTACAGTCCTTTCTCTGCATTTGAGGCAAAGTCGGAAAGACCTTCGTCTGGTCAGACCGAGAGGCCGATGAGCACAGGTAGCACGTACTCATACGATGCTGAATCAGTCGACCAGAATGCGGTGGAGCATAGTGCTAGGGATGTAGACGCACGTAACGGACAGGCGCAAGGACGGGAGGCAACAGGCAACCGTCGAAGCACACTGTCGTTCGAGATCGGCGGTCCGGAGGACGAGACTGATACAGACCGCGAAGTCTCTACACCAGCTCACCAGGTGCAACCTCACGAAGTGTCCCGATCTGAGCCGGAGGCACCAGTTCAGGCGCAAGGAGAGTACCTCTCGGTCGGTCGTCCTTCCACAGGTGACTCGACGCCCTCCTCACAAGAAGTTGAGCCTGACTCGCATACATCCTCGCGAGACGAGGACTCCGGTGTGGCAAGCTCCGCTGATGCAGAAGTCGAGGAAGAGAGGGAGAACGCGTCAGACCTCGCTCCTCCGCGACCACGATTCCTTGCAGATGCAGCTGAGCGTGCTTCATGGAGTAGCCAGGACTCTTCGTTGTATCCGCCTTCCAGTGCACCGAACTCTGACACAGAGCTTGTTGGTGGCGCGGGTACAACTAGTGATTCAGACCGCGAGGCAATGGAGGGGAAGAATGTGACTAACGGAGGAGAAAGAGGAGTGTTAGGGAAGGAGAATATTGCCTCCACTCCTCTAGTACTGAGGCAGTACGCATATAGACGGCGTTCTGGATCGCGTTCATCCGTAAATGGTGGAAACAACATGAACGGTGGACGCGCACTCCCGCCGGGCGCTGCGCCTCTGAACCCACAGGAGCAGCTGCATAATCAAGGCCAAGTTCCCACCAGACAAGGGGCATATCCGACATCGAGGCGCTACTCAGGTGGAGCGCACCGTCGCTCGGCTTCTGGTGCCGCAGTGCCAGCTGCAACGGCTCTTGCTAGTACAACTGCAGCTGGTGTAGGAGAAGTAGTAGTGAACCAGGAAATGGAGAAAGGGCACGCTGCAGATTCGGGCTCGGAAACACTTGCTCCAGGACCGAGGACAAAGAAGGCGGCACCACCAAGTTCGTATCGCGGTTCCCGCACTTCGTTCAGCGGCCCCGGTACAGGTTCCAGTACCAACGTTGCTGAGGATGCACATCCCCTATCTCCGAATCCATCTGAAGACCCCAACTCACCGCACCCAAATACGAATGTAAATGGGGAAGCACCAAGCAGTGTAGGGCACGGCTCGATCGTATCGGCGACTTCGAACCAGAATATTTCTGCTGCAGCCGCAGCTGCTATGTATGCTCATCAATACCCGCATAGTCCTGTGGGTTATCAATACCCGCCTTCTCCGCCGCCTGTCGGATCGCCTGTATCCCCACATGCCGCATATGTCAGTGTTCCCGGTGCAGGATACACCTCTACAATGCCGGGATACACACCCACAGGTCAGCCCATCGTGTACCCGAATGTCCCAGCTCCAGGTCACTTCGTAAACGGAATTCCAGTGGGAGGAAGTGGATATGCAACTCCCGTCCCGCGCGGCCCACCTCCGCACAATGCGTTCATGGTGAACAGCGCTATCGCACGTAGTAGCTTGAGTGCGAGCGTGAGTGGTAGTGCAGTTGATCTCGTACCATACGCTGCGCGGATGAATGGGACTGCAGTGGGACAGTCGAGGAGGAACAGCATTGATGTTGGTGGAGTATGTGTCTTGCTTTCCTACTTCCCCTGATAGCGGAAATTAACTGACTATCGATATATCATTCAGTTCGCACCACCACAACCACCATTCGCACAAGGAGCGTATCCGCCATCATCTCCTGGTACACCTGGTACACCAGAATTGAGACATGCAGGATCGCTTCCGCGTCTTCGGGAGCCATTCCTTTCCCCTGCGAGTCGTCGATCGAGTACCGTGTGGCAACCACCGACACCTGCGATGTATACTGCTAGCAATGTAGGGTATGGTACGTACCACTTTCTATTTCTCTTTGCCACCGATCTCCGCCGCCCCCTACTTTCATCTCATCTCCGTACCGTCGAATTTGACACTGACAAATTTTGTCAATATAGAAGGAGGCGACGGACGCGGAGGAAGCGGATTTTTCGGCGGCTACGGGTACAACGGCGTTGGGTCAGGGAGCAACACGATGCTCGCCCTGCCGGGTAAGAAGGAGCCATTGCCGAGTAGTGCGTTGCAAAGGAAAATTAGCAGTGAGTTCTAATTTCTTTATGCACTCGTTTCCCTTCGTATTATGCATCGTCGTGGAAAGTTGTAGTTTGAGGTTGGATGTGAGTGACGGTGGAACGGGACAGGAGTGTTTGGGAGCAGAGCAGCGCGTGTGAATGCCGATCACTGACTCTTGCCTTTAATTTCTGCCTTTCGTCCTCTGGCGGTTACTGACAAATTTAACCGATTTATTCACCGCATTTTGTATTTTCGACTCACTCAATCGCGGGATGGCGTTTCTAAAAATTCCACCTAAAAATTCCACCTTACTTGACGCTGGATAATACCATGATTTGCTTACGTGCTTATTTTGACGTACAGTGTCGGAGAAACCATGGATGAGGCAGCGTCAGAAAGGCGAACGTGCCGCATGGTGGGTGACGTTCTGCATTATGTGGATTGGTATCGCCGTTGGTGCAGTCGTGATCTTTTTCGGATTCTCGTAAGTACAGTTGATTAGGACAAAGATGAATAGGTTTAATCGCGTCTTCTATTTTACAGGAATGTCGAGAAGATTAACCGCCCGCTATGCTCAGTGCTTGATGAGAATTTTAACACGTTCGACACGAACACATGGACGAAGAACGTATCGCTCGGTGGATTTGGGAACGGCGAGTTCCAGATGACGACTGACTCATCTGACAATCTCTACATCAAGAACGGAGAACTATATATCATGCCAACGCTGACTTCAGACGAGATTGGTGCCTCAAGTATCTTTGATGGGTACACGTACAACCTCACGGGATGCACGGAGACATGGAACGCGAGTGCTTGTAACGTGAGGAGTGACCAAGGCACGAATACCGTGGTTAATCCTGTAAAGAGTGCGCGGATTAGTACGCAGAATAGTGTGAGTATGGCTTATGGAAAGGTTGAGGTGAGGGCGAAGATGCCGCGTGGAGACTGGCTTTGGCCCGCGATTTGGATGTTACCGAAGGACGAGAAGTATGGGGCATGGCCTAGAAGTGGAGAGATTGATGTAAGTGTCAAGTGTCTTCCGTCAGGTTTATGTACGTGAGACTTGAACTGATAATTTTGTGTCAAGATCGTCGAAGCGCGCGGTAACTCAGCATCATACCCAAGGCAAGGCAACAACTTCGTTCGTGGTTCGCTAAACTGGGGACCCCTCGACACTGTCGTTGCCAATGCCTTTGGCTGGCAATTTCAAAAACGCTCAACTTATTCCTCGGGATTCCATACCTACACACTAGAATGGACGCCTGACTTCATTCGCATCTCCGTCGACAGCAAGCTGCGTGCGATGCTCGACCTCAACATAAAGAAGACATCCTTCTGGGAACGTGGTGGCTTCCCTGTCACCGCACAGAATGGGTCTACACAAGCAGTTGTACAAGATATCTGGGAAGGTCAACCGAATGCCGCACCATTTGATCAGGAGTTCTATCTGATCATTGACTTGGCTGTTGGAGGGACAAGCGGGTGGTTCCCTGATAATGTTGGAGGCAAGATGTGGTTCGATGGAAGCGCAACCGCAATGACGGACTTTGCAAAGGCGCAGGATACTTGGAGTGCGACTTGGCCGAGCAGTGACGATGATCGTGCGTTGAGAGTTGATTCAGTAAAGATGTGGAAGCTTTGCTGAGTGGTGAGGCGTATGTTCGGACTGAAACTGATTCTGAATTGTCTTGGACTCTGTTGTTGACTTTTTCACCTTGTTTCTTTACTGTCTTTTCGTGAGCCTGCGACTACCTGATATACAATTCTACTTCCCCCCCTTCACGTACTTTTTTCTGCTTCCACCTTTTAATACCCATGAATGGACTAGACCTTCAGGCTTGGCTCTGAATTCTCAAACACGACTCTGACGCACGCATTACTCCCCCATTCTAGTTTTGTATGATAGCCCATCTTCGTAGACCGCTGCTTTCTGCATGCTTCTTGTAATCCTGTGCTCATCCTCCCTCTCCGAATCCCCATATTCATAAATATCGTACTCGCCCCTCCTTTCCTCGCCTTATGTTGCACAGTATCGTATCATACTACTTCCTTACTTCACATAAAGACACGCCAATTCTCTTTTCCCTTTTCCTGTGACTGGTATTTCGAGCCGATTCACGCACTGGTAACGAGACTAACGGACTACCTCGTAGATAGCTTCTTCTAAACTTTGCTACATACATAGCTTCATACATGTATATACACACGTCTTTTGGAATCATTTGCCGTTCCCGTCCTTGTTAGCTAGCACTGTTGGCAAAAATCCTCTATGCTAGAAAGATGTATATCACCGTTATACCATTTTCAATTAAGTGGTTCTTCAATATTGCTGGTATTATACAAGAAATAGTTTTGCATATTAACTCTTTGATACTATGTACAAAAGCATATTTGGTTTATATGACACATTTGAAGTTTTGTAATAAACAGGGAAGAATAAAAGAGGTAGCACCAGTACAACTAGTTTCAATACTGAGATTGATAGATTGGTAAGCATGCTATGGTTTGCACAGGAATATAGACTGTATAAACCATGCTGAAACATGTCTTGTATTAAAAAAATGAAAGGCTGCGTATATGGCTGTAAAGAAATTACAGCCGAAGAGAAGCTAATGCATTCTTCATTTAAGAGCGGTAGGCTGGGGCGAGAATTGAAGAGTGAAGGCTGCAATTTTCTTCCCTTCTGCAGATATGTACTCCCTTCCCCTTTCTGCAGAAGAAATTAATGCTTTTCTTGGGTCGGAATCCGACAAGAATTAAGATTGTACAGAATTTTTCTTTTTACATACAGACTGGGTTTGCTTTTTTAGTACATTGAAAGGGCAACTATTTGAACAACAGTCGTACATAACTCCTTTCCCATCCTGATTTGAGCGCATCTACTAGTACAAAGTGCAGGTACGTCATTTAGGCCTTAATACCACCGACATTCGCCTGGAAGAGAACGGCCTCTCCAGCAGTCTTAACCTTCAGAGGCTGCACGGTGGGTACACCAATGGCCTTCGCAATACGGTCGGAGAGGGATTGGTCGACGGCAGCGAAGACAGAGACTAAAGCGAAAGGATTAGTAAACAGATAACTCACGGATATTTATAGTGACATACGTTGCCTGGCAATAACCTCATTGCTCTTGCAGTTCTTAAGGTGTCCTGCGACATTGCCGACAAGGTGATCGCGCTGGGTATCATCCATAGCCTTCTGATACAGTGCACGCGGTTGCTCGAAGTCGACTGCGAAATATTAATCAGTACAACGATCTTTACATTTGGTAACAGAAAGAAGACGTACGTTCGGTGATCTCGCTGAGGTCGGCCTGAGCATGACCAAGGAACGCCTCGTGCTTCGCATCGTGGTAGGGCTTCTTCTTGTATGCCAACGGCTGGATGCTGCTCTGATAGTTCGGGCGAGCACCCTGGCTGACAAATGTTGCGAAACCATCGCGCTGGAAGTTTGCGACGGGTACAATGGGTGCGTTGACAGGCAACTGCTGATAGTTCACACCCAGACGGTGACGGTGCGTGTCTGGATAAGAGAAGAGACGGCTCTGCAAGACTGGATCCGCGGAGGGCTCGACACCATGCACGAGATGACTCGGACTAAATGCAACCTGCTCGATCTCCGCGAAGTAGTTCTGAACGTTTTCATTCAGGACGATCTTGCCAATCGGTCGGAGTGGGAACTGGCCGTGTGGCCAGACCTTTGTGAGGTCAAGAATGTTGTACCGGAACTTCTCGGCCTGCTCGGGAGTCATAGTCTGGACATAGACAGTCCAGCTTGGGAAGCTGCCGCTCTCGATCGTGTTGAAGAGCTCCTCCGTGCCGTAGTCGGGGTTTGATCCAGCAAGCTGACCAGCCTGCGCATCCGTGAGTGTCTTGAATCCGCCGTCCGCACGGACGTGGACCTGCACGTAGTGGAATTGACCCTGGGCATTGACCCACTTGAAGGTGTGTCCAGAGTAGCCATGCATACGGTGATAGCCATCAGGAGTACCACGGTCGGAGAAAAGGATCATCACTTGGTGGATAGACTCCGGATTTTGCGAAAGGTAGTCCTATATGCAATATTAATTTCCGAGTTAAAGAATAGAAAAAAATGATATTGCATACCCAGAACATGTCGGGATCCTTCAAGTGCGTCTGCGGATCACGCTTTTGAGTGTGAATGAAGTGAGGGAACTTGGCTGGGTCACGAATGAAGAAGACTGGAGTGTTGTTAAACACCCAATCCCAATTACCGTCCTCCGTTCGAATTTTGATGGCAAAGCCACGTGGGTCGCGGGCCGTGTCCGCTGATCCGCTCTCACCACCGACGGTCGAGAAGCGCATGGTGAGCTTGGCCTTGTTTCCGACCTTTTCGAAGAGCTTGGCGCAGGTCAGGTCCGACACATCATGAGTTACTTCGATGTAACCATGAGCACCGGTACCCTTCGCATGTACCACTCGCTCTGGGATACGCTCACGGTCGAAGTGAGCGAGTAAGTCGATGTGATGGAAGTCTGGGAATGATTAAGTATCAGTAAGCACGCATATATTCAAGTCAAAAGGTGAAAGACGGTTTGATGGAATATATCAATTAATTTAGACATTGATACTCACCTTGAAGCAGAAGTGGCCCGATTTTGCCTACACGCTCAGCGGCGTAAGGCTCAGCAACTGGTGCACCGTTGGATGCGGTGTAGACTGCGCCATCGCGCTCGTTGAACACTTTAGCAGAAGGCATTGTAGCAGCGGATGAGGATGGCACGATCTGGGATGAGATGAGGATGATAGAGTGAGAAATGGAAGCGCTCACAGGTTTATATAGTGGGACGAGAGACGGCTGTTGTATGTAAGGATCCAGGTGACTGACTGAGAATATCCCGTAGATCCTGTAGTCATCGCGTCAATAAAACACCCCTTCCCATTGGTCGCACCCTAAACATCTCTCAATTCACGAGATTCTCTCTCAGTGTCACGCTGTATCATGTGATCCTTTACTCATCGTTCCGTCTCTCCCCCTGCAAAACTGCCTTTTTACGACGACCATCGAGCGGAAGTTTTCACCAACATTTCTTCAATTTCCTTTTCATATACCCTTAACAACGTCATCTGCAACTGCAATAACGACCAAGCGGTTCCGTCCGTTTCGTGCATTCTAGTGTTCCCGTGGACACTAATTTTGTCGTTCTTGAATTCAATCATCTGCCCCATTTTCTCAGCCCCTCAACTCAATGCATCTTCTTGGCCTATAAACGGTCTCCTATTTCAGTTGAAGCAGGTGGGCTGACCTTCTCGGCTGCCATCTTTGGTTTCTTCGCGCTCGTCTAGGCTTCTGCATCACACCCTGCTCAGAGATCACACGTTCTATCATAATCGAGAACTGAATAGGAGCTTGTTTTTCCGATCTTTCGCACCCATGTCTCGGAACTTAATCAACAACAGTGCTTAGGATGCATCCTGGCCGCTCCGACAATGACTCGTAGTCTAAATGCTTTTTCCTATCTTTAAGCCACTGGCTCTCACACTTGCCAGCTTGTTCCGCGATCTCGGGAGATTGCTTATTGCTAACGTCTAGACCTTTGTCAGTGCATTCGCTGACTGGAATTCTGCTCGAGATGATTCCACTCCAGAGCGTCCGACGCAGTCGGCTCCAAGCAGTTTTCAACCATCTTTAGATTGCCACAGTCTCGGTACTTCTTGGACCAAAGAACATGACGGCTGCACTTTTAAGCAGGAAGCATTTCATGTGAAGGAGTGCCCGTTGCCGATTTATAACCCGTCTCTTAGCATTGCTGACTCCCGTTCTCTCTTCCAAATGAACATGCGCAATTTTCAGCAGTTCTTTGAGGATACATAGTTACTCTCTTTGTATCTATTCCACTTCTTGACCTAGATCTAACTGGCTCACAGATGTTGTTTAGTTATATGGTTTCAAATATTTGAAGTCAGTTTATCTGGTTTTTTGCTGCCAAAATATCATGAAAGAAGGCTTACTACATGCATTGATAGTTAATACAGAGACATGAAGTGCTTTACATTTTAGTGGCATATGTATCCTCAAAGAACTTACTACTCTCGCCTGGAATAATAACTGAGATGCATTTGAAAGTGACAATGCTTTGCAGCCTAACAACTATAACGCAAAGGGAACATGCTTAGGATCAAATACTCTAGTTAAAACACAAACTTGAACCAAAGCAAGACTAAAAACAAAATGGCAGATTCTCGAATCCCAAAATACATCCAAGTAAACGATATCCAACAAATCCAGTAGGAAAGATTTACTATCTCCTCAACAAACCCTGAGGAGCACCTCCAGCCTTTCTTGCCTTCATGAGTTCCTCCAACGTCGGTTTCTTCCCTAGTGAGCTGCTAGAACCCGATGCAAAGATTCCTCCAACACCAGCAGACGTGGCTTTCGTCGATCCTGCTGATTTCCCTGAGTTTGGATTGGTATTCTTTGTTGAGATGGACATTGTCGAAATGCGAGCGGGATTGGATGTGGTGTCGGCATCGGAAACAGATTGCACGACTGAAATTGGCGGCTTCAATGGTAGGGAAGGATGCGAAGGCAACGTCGAAGGGGCCGGAGAAGAGATCTTTTCCATCTGTCGGAGCTTCGCTTCCATTGCAGCAATTTTATCTTCCGTCCTATATCATCGTGAAGGTGAAAATTTGACAGCATCCGTGAGCGCCTATTCTTGATACGTAGGTATTCCAGGTTACTCACTTTCCCGGACGTGAACCTGACTTTATCAACGACAACGTAGTCGGTCGTTGTATCTCTGTACGTCGATGTTTCCCAGAACCACCGATTGATGAAGACTCGTATGCGGGAGCCTGGTTTGCATATGTGACGACGATCTTTCGACCGCGGAGGAGTTTATCATGAGCATTTATGAGAGCTTTTAACGCATCCTAGTCATCAACAACAACCCACACAAAGGTAAACGAAATGAGGTTCTCCAACCAACTTATAAGAAGGGAATATTAAGTCGCACCTCTTTCTCTCTGTACTCGACGAACGCATATCCTCGTGGTTTGCCTTTACTAGGACCAGATTTATGGAAGAGGAAATCCAACTTCGATATCTTTCCGTATTTATTGAAGACCTGCAGGAACGTGTACCTATTTGGACGTCGTTAGTACCAGAACGCTCCTCTGTTCGTCATCTGCGTTGCAAGGCCACAACATGACACAGTGTCAAGCACATTATACAAACGCAAACGTATTCCAGCATCAAACACTATCTTATAATCATTGGAGATAGAACAACTTACTCGTCAACAGAAGGATGCAGGTTTCCAACATAAAGCCTATTCTTGCTCAACTCTCGCTGGTGACTTATCGTATTCGCATCAGCATCCGGAGGAGGGCTATCAGATTTCTCAGGTGTGGTGGCCTTGTAGAACTGTAGATGCGACGTAGACGAAGAGGCGCCTGGTGTTTCTGAGTCTGCTGGTGTCGACATCGTCGTAGAGCATAAAGAAGTGCGGCGCGTGACGAATATCTAGTGTGACCAGGTAGATCAGTCGTGACAGTTGCTAAAATGACCGTTTCCAGAGACCACATCTTCCACGAACTTCATTTGGGTACGACGAAATATGTCATCTCGCGATTATGATACCCACAAATATGAACGCCATAGAGCACATCGGAGCGGTAGGTTGACTTATATATCCTGCTCAGGAGGCCCCCGCCTGACCTCTTTTCTTCCATATCCTGACGGATCGCTTGCACGCGGACGATAATTAAACGGACGATGAATTGCGGCGGTCTCGGGATGGGTTCTCCACATAAAACGCTCGTACATACATTCTCAAACATATATTCACGTCGTTCATCGCCGTTTCACGATGTTTGCCACGCAAACATGACGTCCATCAAAAGATCGAAGCAGGTCTCGTTCGCCACGCAGGAGACATCGTGACTCTCGTGATGCGGACAAAGGCCATGACAAGAGCCGGTACAAGTACTCTGATTCAAAGTATAGAGAGAGCTCCGTGTCTGGTACAGGTCCTTCAAAGAGGACAAGGTGGGATGTAGGAGACCCTGAGCGCGGACGTAAGGAGGTGAGTATCCGCTGTGTTTTCTGAAAGGTATGATCTGCTAACATTGTAGTGAATGTACGGGATGGGTCATGTTAAAATGAATTCACATCCAGGGCCGTGCAGTAGAACGCGCGAGGGCCCAGAGTCCATCAGAGGACCGGAGGAAGAGACGTGAGAGGTCGCCGTTAGATGAGCGCCAAAGTGTATGTCGTGTTCCTTTGTTAATTATTTACTCATCACTGACCGGGCGTTGTTACATCGCAGAGGAAGCACAAAGCGACCAGATATCGCTCGCGTTCACCCTCCTCAGATACATCCCGTCGCCACGCACGTCATAAAGAGAAGCGCCATGGCCGCAGTCGCTCTCGATCTCCGTCGTCTTCATCTTCTTCGTCATCTTCTTATTCCCGTTCCCGGTCGCGTCCTAAGGACCGACACCGCAAGGCGAGGGGCAAGGATAGGAAAGACAAAGAGAAACGGGGCCGGAGCAAGGACAAGGAGAGGCGAAAGAGAAGCCGTTCGCCTGATGCAAAGAGGAGCGTACTGACAGGAAAGAAGGTTAGTCAAATATTTCTACATTTAGTGTCGAGGCCGCTGAGCATTTCTCGGTCGATCTGTGGTTTAGATCAAGATGAAGGTTCATAAGACCGCAGATGATCTCGAAAGAGATGCGAAGAGGCAGGAGCTGTTGACATTCCTCAATAGCACTTTTGAATGATGAACAGACCGTGCGTACTTCCGTACTTTTCTGCATTTATGACATTATTGCTTAATCCTACTTTATATAGGTGTGAATCATCGTCCTGGACGAGGCTTCGCGGAGTTTCTGTGCAGGATAGATTGTTGCAGTGTTAGAGGCGGCAAATTCGCCATCGGGCTTTGAGCGGGTTATACGGCAATACCGACGTGTTCTCTCTACATGATTCCTTGTGTCCCATACATTAAACAAGAAAGTTCGTCCTGGTGGACGAGAAGAAGCATATTTTGGCGTCTAACACCGCTATCAATAGATTGGTTCCGGTAATATCGCTATTGGTCGAGAGTTCAGATATTTTTTATGAGAATTGTCAGTCAAATTCGGGATGAAATTATCATCGCAGCAGGCCAGAATGAGTAAGCGAGAGAGTGAAGAAGGCTTTCCGGCAGGCAGCTCGTGGGTGCGGGCAGCCGTTGCAGCTGCGATAGCGGGAGATGTCGGAGTCGTTTATTGCCACCAGAAGGAAGTCGTTCTGTATCACCACCAATGAGGTGTACACATTCCTTCTTAGAATGTGTACTTAACAGACGAGATTCCAGTTGAGGACCTCTTTAACTTATAGTCCATGAAATATATTCGACGGTTGTAAGCAAATAATCTGGTGATTAATTTGAAATAACAAACATGGTCCGCAAAATGCGGGGTAAGTGATGATGATAAGCGGGGACAGATGTTCTCACGGGTGCTAATTGGCACAGTGGTGCAGTCACGAGTTGCATCGGCCCATTTCTGTGCGATACAGTTGTGTCTCCCACTTATTCATTCACTCTCACATTTCTCTCTGCTGACGTATCTCTCTCCCTCTCTCTTCCCCCCACTTTTTCTGTCCTCGCCACCGACCGAGGACATTATTGCCACAAGGCGGTAAAGGGTGTACTAGATAGTAGATACAGACCGACAACTCAGGACTAGCCATGTCGTCGAATAACAGTGCACGCGAGGCCGTGTCGGCACAGGCTCCTGAAATCAAGGACACGTCCCTCCAGCAGCAGCAGGTCCAAAAGAAGAAGCAGCCTTATCCGTTCTGGCTTGGAGGTGCGTCGCCGCATTTACTTTTTCTATGTTATGCTAAATATATGCTGTCTGACTGACAATGATATTACTATGTAGGTCTTGCTGCAACAATCGCAGCATCCATCACACAGTTCGTTTTCCTTTCTTTGCATCCTATCCAATACATTCTCCCCAACCCAACTTATCTTATTTTTACGTTCTTCGAATTAACCGACACATACACGCATATACACAGCCCCTTAGATTTGACAAAGGTCCGCCTCCAAGCTTCGGGCGACAAGCGTATGATCGCCTCGTTGCAGAAAACTGTCCGCACCGCAGGCTTCCGTGGACTCTTCGACGGTATCTCCGGAACGTGGTTGCGCCAGATGAGTTACTCGCTTTGTCGGTTCTGGGCGTACGACGAGAGCAAGAAGATCGTTGGGGCGGGTAAGTTTCCGATCGCTTTACAATTCCATCTCATACTTTCAAATGTCTTTCGCGTTGGAGGTCGCGATCTTGGACGTTTAAGATTGGGCATCGAATTGTTGGGGATGTGGATGTGCTAACGCGCTGTTGTGTTTCGACAGGTCCGAACGCACCGGCTTGGAAGCTCGCACTAGCTGGTAGTATGGGTACGTATCTCCGCTCCACGCGACCCCTTTAGATCCACGTAGAGGAAATCTCACTGCTGTCTTGTAGCGGGAGGGATAGCCGGTTTAGTCGGGAACCCTGGTGGTGCGTCTACTCCATGCTTTCTATTATGTAACATGACTGTGCTCAATCTTGCTGGTAGAAATCATCATGGTCTGTGTTGTATCTCAATTTCTTTATAACTTACGCCTAAACGAGATTATACGATCCCTATCTGGAATTCAGGTCCGACTCCAAGGAGATTTCGCCAAACCGCCTGAAAAGAGGTTGAACTACAAGAATTGTATTGATGGACTGTTCCGTGTACGCGATCCCATCTTTCCTCACTTCGGATTTTGCTGAAGAACAGACTCGTTTCTCTTGCTTTCTGTATTGAAATAGATGGTCCGTGAGGAAGGAGCATCCTCTCTCGGCCGAGGTGTCGTTCCGAACGTTTTCCGTGCGGTGTTAATGAATGCTTCTCAACTCGCTTCGTATGTGCTTTCTTCTCTCCCCTTCTTCACTTCAGCTCATATGCTCGCTAATAAATTGCGCACGGTATTCGCATTCCCATAAACTCCGACGTTTGTCCTTCATTGTCTCGTTTCTCCTCAACTCACCTATAATGTACACCTTCGAACCTCGGCTTGGGATACCGTAACAATTGGATGCATAGATACGATTACTTCAAGTCCGAGTTATTGAAGACGAAGTACTTCAAAGATAACATCTATTGCCACTTCACGGCAAGTTTCGCAGCCGGTACAGTTGCAACGACTGTCTGTTCACCTGCAGACGTCATCAAAGTGCGTTTCTCATTTCTCCCTTTCTTCGTATACCATTCATCCATCGCTCATAATTCGTATATTGATCCGACGGTGTTCAATTTGTCATGTATAATTATAGAGCCGAATCATGAACGCCTCAGGCCCCGGATCAAGTTCCACGATGGCTGTGATTCGGAATTCGTTCAAGAATGAGGGAGCGTTGTTTATGTTTAAGGGATGGGTGCCTGCGTACGTACCATCTTCCCGCGTTTCTTTCCTCTCGTCATTCGTGCTGCGTGTTCTTGTTCATTGTTACTCATTATGAATACAAACAGATGGACGCGTCTCCAACCGACGACGATCCTCATCTTCCTCACGCTTGAGCAGCTTAGACGCGGAGTGGACTGGTACCGTGGGGACTTATGAGCGATGCCGTCCCCCCTCGGTAAACTCTGAAACTTTACGTCTCTCTCGCCTATGCATATTCTGTCTTGATGTGTGTGTCGCGGAGAGGGACCTAGAGGGAATGAAGGTGATTAGGAACAAATGTTCAACCATTGAACTGTCGATAGGATATATGACAATGATCTGATGGTGTGTAGTGTCGTTGTATGTATGCGTGTATGTATGCTAGACGTGTTGTGTTCTGTGTGTAGTGTTTCTGTGTAGTACGTCTGTCGTTTCCTGTTGTTCTTGTGATTAGGCGGAGCGTGAAACGTTCTGAAAACTTCTGGCATAAGGTCTAGAATCGGTAATGACTGTCGCTTGTTTAGTCGACCACGCCAAAGTTCACGTTTCGGATGGGGTGGTCGGCGTTCTCGCAGAAGCGCCTTCAGTAGATCCACTAAGTAGTCATGCCCCTTACACAATCGAAGAGGAGGAGGGGGAGGGAGGGAGTGATACTAACAGCACTAACTACGTAGTCTTTCTTACTATCAAACCACATGCAATTCTAGACATCGTCGACGTAAACAGAAGAGCTTGTAGCATCAACTTACATTGACACTAGCAACTGTGAACAACGTGCACTTCTGTTTATTAGTATCCAGAAGTCGAACCCATAACAAGCAAGTTTTGTGAAAGGAAAAAACAAAGTAACAAAACAGCAAAATTAATTCTCTTCTCTAACGCCTAAAGCGGATCCACTAGTTATGCTCTTTACGCAATCGAAGGAGGGGGAGAGGCGCCAGAAGCGGATACTCGAACTTTTTTCCTTTTTTTTAGCAGCATAATTCTAGACATCGTAGACGTAAATAAAGCAGCTTAAAGAGTCGCGTTCTATTAAGTAACATCAGCACCTGTAAACAATAAGCTAAAGTAATATAACAGCAATAATAACTCGGTACGCCGTAAGCAAAAACAACTAATACAAGCCCTTCAGTCAATTACTCTTATTCATAAAAGAGTAATCAATAAGCACTCCGTTCAGCGCTGTCAAATGACTTCATCATCAAGAAAATCAAACAGGACAAGCTCCGAGCGCTGTGTCTGTGTGTTCACGTTCCGCTCAACACATCAAGGTGTGTATAGATTCGAAATTGGTTTTTTATATTGACGGAACATGGACAAACGGAGAAAGCAAAATGACTCAAAGAAGGAACCTTTTTCACTCCCCCGACCCTCGTCGGCATTAAAACACCGAGACACGAAGCTAGACGGTCTGATGCGGGGTTTCCATTAGAATCGCGTACTTTCGAGCTTGAAAGTGCCTCTTGAGTATTTTAGCGATGTCGTCCTGCCCGTTTGTCGCCATGTAAAATGGAACGCGGAAGGGAAAAAGCCCTCAAACATAAGAACGTCAATCCATTTTCTGTCTGAATTAACGCACTGGCTAAGCGGTAGGCTAAAACATATCCGTCCCTCCTATTCAGGCGCTCACCTGATCAGCTGTCAATTCTGATTGGATACCACTGCCTGGTTAAAGCTATATAACGCATCGCTTATGTCCAAAAGGACTAATACGTTTTGACACGATCTTTCACACCTTCTAGTTTTCGGATAGCCGAAAGTCCTCTATCAGAACATCAAGAAAGAGAAAACAAATCCAGTGGATTAATCAGAGATTTCGGTCTTGCCCGCCCAGTCTTACAACACACGATGTGACAAAGGCCTCAAAACTAAAACTCTGGAGTTACAACGCAACATCGAGTGTAATAAAATCCAATCCAAACTGAATTCCAGAGTGAAAAATGCAATTAGGGAAATACGATGCGATGATTACAGTATAATAAGCAACCAGAAAATTGTACTACTCATGCTTTCCAGAGGGACGGAGCGCTTATCATGGTATCCATCACATGCATCAATGCATCGTAAAAATTGAAAAGGTGGTATAATTCCTTTTTAGAGAATGGTGAGGACCTTTCCAACAGCTCCGAGGCCGAGGGTAAGGAGGATGCTAACGAGTCCGAGGACAAGGGGAACAAGGCAAGCAAGGATACCATCAACGAGGGAGATGATGACGGAGATGAGGCCGCACAAGCAGTCGCCGAAGGCAACAGCAACGAGCACATCGACGAGGATCTTGACATCTGCTATGATTGTAAGAACGAAGCCGAGTGCGCCAAAGATCAACTGCAAAGATAAAATCCAATTAATATCTGAGAAGCATGTCGGGCAAGGGTACTTACGAGGAGGATTTCAGCGAGGAGTTCTGCAATAACAGAAACGGCGACCTGAACAGTGCCATCAACAGAGCAGAGGATAACCGAGATGTCCAAGCCAACGAGAGCCTTGAGTTCAACGACCGCCTCGCCGATAACCTTGACAATGGCCGATAGGTGGGTGGTAAGAATATCCTCGGTGCAGTTATCCTTAGTGAGGTGGTCTGAAAACATGTCGCATAAGTGAAAATAAAAATAAAAATATGCGGTCATGATTGACTTACTGAGGACGTCAATGTGGACGCCGAGGGCAACCTTGAGGTCAATAAGGATAGCCTGGACACCCTTCTGGCCGTTACGAGCGTGAACGTCGGCGACAGCACCTGCACCAGCAGCTACGTCAACATGACGAGCATGGACTTCAGCACCGGCAACGGCACCAGCTGCGACATCAACGTGACGAGCGTGAACGCCCGCAACACCAGCAACGGCGGCACCAACGTCAAGAGGGGCAGGAGTGGGGGCAGCACCAACAAATGGCGCGATTGCGGCGGCAGCAAGGGCTAGGAGGGAGAAGCAGCGCATGATAGACAAAAGTTGGATTAAAGAGTGACTGGGTTGGCCTGGAAGGCGAGGACTGGGGGGTTTGCGAAAAGAGCAATGAAAAAGACTCAAAGGTCGTTGAATTCATCTCTCGCACACAAGGAAGGATTTTATAGTCCCAGCTTGCGTGGTTTATTTGGCGCCTCGCGGCGTCGGCCAGGGTATGATCTTAGCCAACCTCAGAGGGTCGGCAAATGCAGGAGATGAAGGGAAGCTAGCCCAAAAAGATCCGGAAGTATGACAAACAGCGTTCTTTCTCGGTCATCTCGAGGATAAATCTTGAAAATCCTTCGGCTAGCGATGAGCGCCGATTCAACGACGGCTACGCGGGCGTGACGGTCAAGGAGGAGCCAAGTGGGGAACAAGCTAGAGTTTCGGTGAGAAGAGTCGGTAGAACATTTGAAACATTCAAGCGCCCAAAACGGCGAAGTGATCGGTTCCGACATATCGATTTCGGTTTCTTGGCCGTCGTTTACAGGGATAAATAAATTGGAACATGTTCCTGGACTATAGCACCCTTGACGCCGCTTGTTTTCAATTACCCGACAAGTCGCTGAGAAGAGTCTTCTTGTTATCGCTGCATCTACAGGTCGTTGTTGACGCTGAAGTGGAGCCCATTATAGTCAACCATATCTTCCGGTTAAGCGGCACTTTGGTATCTTACTCGCCCAGAGAAGTTTGAGAAGCATACCGGAAGAGTCTCGTGTAATAAAAGCTCAAACTTCAAGTTTCAGAGCCGAGAGAATTTATGACGGAGACGAGGATCGGGGCAGACTTGGGTCGCCTGGTCTTCTCTTCGCTAAAGTGGAAATTCGTGAACTCGCCCGGGTCATTTCGCAATCGATACCATCACATGGAAGGTCGAGCAGGACTTTGGCCGTGGCGGCCTGAACAGTCAGCCGTCAAAATTTGCATCGAGTTGCAGGAACTTGGTTCACAGGGCTGAGTAAACATGAGCTTGAAAAGCCAGTTGAATTTTTTCTTTTCGGTTCGTTTGACAGTGATTACGTCAACAGAGTCATATTGTGTTTACGTGTTCGACTACGTCACGTGAATAACTGTACAGTTGTATTAGTAAGCAAACATCCTGAATCTCGAGCATTTGTGGTCGATGGTGCTGAGCAACGTCAAAGACAGTCCTATCTAACAAAAATGTCGAAGCGCGGTGAGTAATGCAAGTAACAACAATGTATATGGTTCCTGATGGATGATGAACCTACGCCGTTATCTTCTTTTAACCGTCCGCGGAATATCTCAATCGTCGAAAACATGTCATCTTGGCACGACGAATCGCACTGGAACTATACATGATTAGGCGCTGGATCCTCGGGCAACAAGTTTCGTATGTCGCTTGGTCTGCCGACTGGTGCAGTCGTCAACTGCGCCGACAACAGCGGCGCAAGGTCGCTATACCTCATAGAGCCATACGGTTTCGGTGCACATCTGAATCGCCTTCCGGATGCCGGAGTTGGTGATATGGTAGTTGCGTCCGTGAAGAAGGGAAAGCCAGAGCTTAGGAAGAAAAGTACACCAAAACTTCAGCTGTATATTGTGGTTCGCGCTTAATTGACCGTCGTTATGTCTTCTTACTTTGCAGCTATGCCCATCGTAATTGTCCGTCAACGTAAAGCCTGGCGCCGAAAGGATGGTGTCTTCCTCTACTTTGAGGACAACGCAGGTGTCATCGTCAATCCTAAGGGTGAGATGAAGGGCTCTGCCATCACCGGGCCTGTTGCAAAAGAATGTGTGAGTCGGTTGTCTCCGATCCCGCTGCCTACAATAACTGAGGATCGTCTCCTTTAACAGGCTGACTTATGGCCGCGTATCGCATCGAACGCTGGTACTGTCGTGTAGAAAACTCAAATGCTTATTGTCGTCCCTCTCCGATCACATTCGCATTTACTGTTGAGGTCACGTACCTCGCAATATGTTTCAGTCGTATGTCGCTCTGTATTATCACTGTGCATGCCAATACGACTATGCCACGCCCGGACAGCAAGGTCTTCAGTGATTGCTACAATGTACCCAGAGAAGACAATTTTGAGTTACTCGCTTATTATCCACTCGTAAAACCTTCGGTCATCTGATTAATGCGACTCATCATGAAGCAATCGCTGCTTTACACGATCCTCGATTAGAGCTCTGTCTTGTGCCCATCCTCTCTGACTGTTCCATAGATTGGATTGGCTTCACTCTTGGGATTATTCTTGTCCTCACAACAACTGGCTTCCAATTCCAAACACCTTTATATTTCACCTCTCCGTGTTGCAATTATGTACAAAATATTCGGTAGCCATATCTTCCCTTCTGATTTGTTTCAAAGTTCCGTCGAATATGCGGCCCGAGGCTTCGGCTTGCGAAGGCAATTTCAAATCGTGATTCCTGACTCCGTCGAATAACGTATCAATTCAGATAAGCGTCAAGGCTAGGTAACTTGTATAATTCTCGGATTTTCTACTTCATACCTCTAACCTACTATCTACTTGACCCATTTTTATCTCTTTATCGTAATCATATTATGACGGAAATCAATCACCAACCACGCTTCTTGAAATCCTCAACAGTATCTTTCGTGGTCGTCTTGATATCACGGAACTGGATTCCAAGCACGTTCTTGGCCCTCGATGAATCATAGACAAACTTGTATTTGAAGTCCTTTCCTGCACCAGGCGTGCCTTGTGGAACATCCGGGAGGCCAAGAGAATTTGCGGCATCGACTAGATATAACAAATCAAATCAGCATACATATGGCAGAATACTGCATGGAAGATGGGTACGTACACCAGTTTTGCCAAATAAACATCTCGCTACTCAGGATGAATCGTTGCCCACCGGCCTCAGGCACCTCAAGCGCACGGACGTGTCCTAGTGCAACATCTCGCACATCAACCCAACCGCCTGACACACCTGCAAGTTGCTCTGGAGTTTTCCTCTTTGTGAGCAATGCCTCATAGAAGAGTGATTGACTTTGTCCTAACTCGGAGGATGAGTTAACTTCGTTCAGATTAGGCCCAAAGACGAATGGAGGACAAAGCGTAACGAGATCCCAAGTAATAGATGATTTGTTCTTCTCAACGAAGTCCCATGCGGCTGGGATATTCGGATTAGCCACAAACTTCGAACAAAGAAATGGAAGTAATTACCTTTCTCTGCAAGCGACTTGGATGCACGGTATTTTTCTTGCGCCGGGGCCTCTCTTCCTTTCTCCTTGACTATTGCAATACTTTCTTCATTCCAGCTTTCTTCGTTCAATACACCGGTTGAGGAGGGATTAAGTATAGATGCGCAGGACGAGGTCACAGCTACACGTTTCAGTTGCGAACCACTATGAGAATATTAGAATGGAAGTTAAGTTAGATCATGAGACTCAATAATCGGTAATACATCCAGATGCTTACCCAAACTTGAGAGCAGACTCTAGCATTCCTATAGTTCCCTTGACAGCAGGCCCGATAAGCTCTAAATCAGGCAGTCTTATCAGTTACAGCAGCTTCTACTTGTCATCACTACTCACCATCCGGATCGTCCGCATTGAAGTGGAATGGAGACGCTGTATGTTCAATAGCATCCACACCCTTCACAGCTTCGTCAAATGCACCGGGGAGAGTAATATCAGGTACGACAACAAGCTCCAGCTTCCCGCTGTCCACCTCATTCTTGAAAACCTTACGCAAATGGTTGTTCTTGCTCTCCGAGCGTACTGTGCCACGGACAGAATAACCATGGTCAAGTAATGTGCGGACAACCCAGACTGCGATGTAACCGTTTGCACCAGAAACTAGTACCTTTGCGGGTGCCGGAACTGCTGGCATTTTGACGACGAACTGAATAGAAGGGGGATGGCTGAGCTTGTGAACCAGGAGTGCCTGCACTTTATATGCAGCTGTGTGGACTATCGATCGTGTGAGCACTTAGATTAGTAACAACCATTTCCAGGAAGCAAGGGATGACATCATACCAACATACTGATATTCTGTCTGCTACATGGGCGCTTATTTGCAGGCCAATACTGTTGCACAAGATGGGCAGATTAAGAAGTCAGTACCACTCCAAGTAAACAACGTTAACATTGCCTTTACATCTTTCTGAAGCGGTTCTCCTTTCCTTTCTTCGTGTTCGTAGTAGGCAAATACTCCGACACTGAGGCGACAGAACAGCTCAACAACTACGGTTTGGGCTGGCTACAAGATTCTACTAGTACAGGTATCGTTGGGCTTGCTAAACATTCCCGATACCCAACGGACTCCGATAAAAAATTTAAAGGGCGTCTAGTGATATGTGGTCGAGAAATGATTAGCCGCTCCATCAACGATAAGTTCGGATATTCCAATTTGGGTGCAGTTACCATAAATGCGAGCAACGGATCCGCGATTCTAAATTTATGACTTGGAAATGTTCGGTTCCGCTGCACACGGCGGCAATTAGCGAGATGGTTAGTAACCAAGGAACATGTTTGCTTATTGAGACTATCGGACTCTACACGGAGCTATAGTAAAGTATGAGACATAGCAACACTCGTCTTACGCTCAATGGTTCTTAGGATACGAGTCTCTGATGTAAGATTGCAGGATCCAACTAGCTAAAATTTCGATCCAGGCATACGGATATAGCAGTGTGTAAGACAGTGTGAATGTCTATAATATCATGATATTATTATATAATGCTTCATTGTTTTTCGTGCTAGGACCTCTCGACATTTTTTATATCCCCCCTTTGCAGCATCAATGGTCACCATAAACACAAATACGACTGATTTTCTTACAATCATAACACACTGATTGACTTGTGCAAGTCCACAGCTTAATCCCATCTGATCCCTGATTTAGTTGCGTTGAGCCAAAGCAAATAAGGGCTAATTCCATCTATCGCCGTGCCAAGTGCTTACAGACTGTTTCCTTGATCAACTCGAAGCAACGGGTTAAGCCTAATTGTTGGTCAAGCTCTACAAGTTCGAAAATTTTCATTGTGTTTAGTAAGTACGTTCGGTATACGAGGGGAACCTGACTCATTAGTACTCATTCGAATGTGGGAAAGAGTGTGTGCTCCTGGGAGGAGAGTCGACTGCTCAAAAGAGGCTTCCTTCTCGAATCAGCTTATTTCTATAACCTGACAATCACGTCTAGTATTCCTAAGGAGGAGTGTGTTGTATACGATCCTTGCAACTCTGCGTGAATATTTTATAACGAGGACGTTTGGATATACATTGCTTTAGATATGTTGAGAAATAATCCCAAACTAGACGAGTCCCGGTTTAACTAATTTAGAGTCACTATCCTCCGTGAACGCCGTGGAGATCTGCATAAAGGAGTACTTCTTATGTTCGGCACAATGAGGACGTCATCAACCGGCATGTACTCAGTTTATTCAACCTCTATGTCTCAAGAGATCCAAATGAAAAGTGTTCACGCCAGGAGTTGTATAAAAGCAAATGACCCACTTCAACTCATCTGCTTGTCCTCTTGGTAGCTACGAAACATGCCAGCGATTGCAAGTCCTGCAAAGGTACTCGTCTCCGGCGCGAACGGCTTCATCGCCGCCTGGGTTGTCCGTACGCTATTGGACCACGGGTACTCCGTGCGTGGTGCGGTGCGCTCAGCAAGCAAGACGACACACATGCATAAAGTCTTCAAGGACGAAGTAGACAATGGTAGACTGGAGTTCATCGTCGTTCCCGATATCACGGCGCCTGGTGCATTTGACGAGGCAGTGAAGGGAGTTGATGCTATTGAACATACTGCTTCCCCTTTCCGTTATAACTCGAGTGACCCTGCAGGCGAGTGTAACGTTGTAATTCAAAATGTCTTGCGTAAGTAACGACTGGTACGATAGATTACATTGATCCAGCTGTGAAAGGAACCGTTGGCATCTTAGAATCTGCGATGAAACATGCGTGGGTATTGATCCTTACACATTTCTCCGTGAGCCGATGCAAACTTAAACTCGCAGGGGGCCACAGCTGAAGCGTGTAGTTGTTACGTCTTCGGTCGCAGCAGTTCATAATCCAGATGCAGAAGGGTTGCAGGATGAGAGTAACTGGAACGAAGGGAGTATTGCAAACGTCCGTGAGAAAGGGAAAGATGCGTCCCTAGTAGACATGTATTGCGCATCTAAGTCGCTTGCAGAAAAGGGTGAGTCGTCAGGTTTCACAGATAGTGATCCGATATTAACTTGATTGTGGCAGCGGCGTTCGATTTCGTTGCCAGAAATTCGGTCGCCATTACATGGGATCTTGCTACAATTTGCCCTCCATTCGTTTTCGGTCCAAACTTGAATGAAGTCCACTCTCCTTCGGATCTCGGGACGAGTCAAGCGGTCTTCTACGAAGCTCTCCTTTCAAAGGCCAAGACTCTGGACGAGCTGGCTGATTTCTGGGCCGGCTGGGTCGATGTTCGTGATGTTGCACTCGGTCATGTTCGTGCGCTAGAAGTTCCAGAGGCAGGAAGTCAGCGATTCATCATGACTAGTGGCAGCTTCGTGTGGCAAGATTGGCGTACGTGCTGCATTGATTCTGCATATTCGTAATGTGTACTGAGTGTGCACTGTATAGTCGACGCTGCGAATGCTCTGGATATGCAAGGACTCGATGTCCCCAAAGGAAAGCCTGGTTCGGGGAAGACCTTCAAGTACAAGTTCACATTCGATTCCACGAAGGCTCGCAATGTTCTTGGAATCCAGTTCCGTGATAAGCTGACGACGGCTAGGGATACGATTGAAGATTTCAGATCGCGTGGTTGGTAAAATTTTATACATACCGAAAATATGATACAAGGAGAGCCAGTAGATTAAGCTCTCACATTACTTGTTTAAATTGTTTACTAGTAGTCGGATCAATGGCCGCGTTGATTCAAATCGCTTGTCTCTGGAAAGGAGAAATCCAACTTCTATAATTAAAGAATTTGGCGACTGTGAGTGTTCTGGAGGCATTTGGTATGGTATCATTAGATTACTATGGGGAAGTTGCCAGATTGTGCCACACTAGAGTCCCATTAAAATGACTGACAAAGAAAAACCGTTGCGGAGACAGGTAAGGGTCGTGCAAATTTCAAACCGTAGCCTGGGAGCGCATACGGACGACTGCGTTTCTTCTCCATATGGCCGAATATCAAGTTAGAGCTGAGCAGCCTTGCGACGCTCAAAACAGGCCGGATTATCCGACATTTTGTAGGTGACGTAGGGCAGTGCAGAGTAAGCAGTGGTCTTATTGCTTGTTAGGTGTGTAATTTGCAGTTCAGGTAATCGGCCAAGTGGGAGTGTCAAATGGAAGAGCCGCACGTGTTTCACAAGAGTTTTATGCAATGCGTGACCACACAACAATGCGACAATGTGTCAAGGACATCAAGCGAAGTAAGGCGCATTGCAGGATCAGTAACGGGCAACAGGCGATGACGCAGATGTCGGGCATGTGAAGATTTCATTGGGCGTTGCAACCCTATCAGAAATCGGGCCAAGAACACCGATTCGACCGATTGCGAAGCCATCTGCCATTCAGTTCGAAGTCCCTGCCAGCATCAAGTCGACCAAGCTGATTACTTGTAAATCATCCGAACAAATATTCAACAAAAATGGGATAGAGCACCATTTTAGCTGATGGCAAGTATACGTTCCAATCAGACGAAATAAAGAGCACACGACGAGCTCTTTCTAGAGCTCTTCTTCCTGACAGCTCCCCCTCTTGCGTCGGAGTGGGTGTCTGAAATACCAGTGGAATGAAGAAAAAGGGGAAGCGGGAAGCGGGAAAGCGTAATCCGCCAAAGAAGACCTAAATCAAATCGTATCCTCGTCGCTTGTCCAGCCAATGTTTGCCGCTGTTGCGCGCGGTGCGAACGCGGGAATCTTTTCCGTCTGACAGTAATTTTGGACGTGCATCACTACAAGAGCAAGGGCTTTGACGAGCTTTTCTACCTCGGGCGGACGCAAGTCCATCCTTACCTCGATGGTTTCATTGACCGATAAAGAAGCGAAGCCAAGGCGCGGACGATCGCGGTTACGCAGTGACGAAAATTAAATTTCAGACATCGGAGAAACAAGCCGGACAGGCCGGAGTACGTCGAAATTTGGATCTTGTTCCCTTTCTGCTCCGTCGCTTAGACGGGTTGCTCCGCGCCTTTTCCCATATTTGGCAGGATCACCCCTGTTTCAGTATGTTTTAAGGACAAACTTCTGGGTGAGAAGGTACGATTTCACAGCCACAATATATGGAGAAATACACGTTCACTGCCCTGACAACGACAGCGCATGGGTTCAGTCTCAGTTCTTTATATTGCTCCATTCCCGCCACACACTAGCTCTGTTTACTGCCTCCCACCCCCCGCCTTTGTCCGTCGCCCATCGCGCACAAGGTCCACGACTCTGATTCTACTTCTACACACGACCTAACTAGGCTGCTACATCTGATTGAGCCCTACAAGGCTTTTAGCTGGCTGCGCTTGATCGCTTTTATTTTCAGCTAATTCATTGGCCTCGAACATCCACAACTCAGGCTCAATTCGATGGCGCTCATGACCCACGGATCAACCTCGTCTACGACAGTACATACACTATGTTCTTCTGCCTCTCTTGGTGCGGGCACAATGCCCCCTCCGACGTATAATCACTTGGATGCCGCTCAGCGGTCGCGCCTTATCAAGTCAACCCGCAAGCTCGGCAAGGTGCTCGGCACCACGCCGTACGTCCTCGAGTCTCCTCTACCTCCTCTTCCCTCATCTCCATCGACGGGATCCGTGAAGGATGCGGCGAGGAAGCGCTGCTCAATGCCACCGACGCCGACTTCCACTTACGGCGAATTCAATTCAGAATCAGGGTCGGGTGCTAGCTCTAGTCGCACCCGTAAAGTGTCGCTCGTATCTACGTTGTCCGATGGCGAAAGCGAGTCAAACTCATCACACCCTTTTCTCGCGGAACACTCGACGAATACTAGCCAACATAGGAAAGCAAGCTCAGATGGGCTCGCTCCGCTACCAGGATTTCCCGGTTCCGATTCAGGGCGTCACAAGTCGAAACGGCCGCAGCATTTTCAACCCGTTCTGCGCCTTCCACCAGCAAGCAGTTGCATGAACAAGGATCTGCCTTCGCCACTCCCCGAATCTCCCTTCCCATCAGACTACAAACTTGTTTCCGAAAATCGCGCAGATCTAGCTACATCCGTTTCCCCTAAGTCGCCAACGTCCCCTGTTTCTCCGTCCTCTGAAATGCCCCCGACTCCTCCCTCAGCACTGATCGACCCGGTTGGAAATGCGTCCGTCGCTCTGCCTGACGACATACTCTCCTACCCTGGCATTGGTGCTATGTCTAACACGATCGTGGACGAGTCCCGATTACGCAAACGAAGGATGGAGAAACTTATGCGTCACCTCGGTGAATGCGTCCCCAGCGAACTCGTCTTCGGGAACTCACGCCCTCGAGAAGCGACTTCTATCTCCATCTGCAGCCCGCCGATGTCACCCACCACACAAGATTCACGGAACTCGGGGCTGGGCAAGACGAAAGACTCTCAATCGCGTGTGATGCGCCGAGTCAGCGTCATCTCCGGTTATCGAAGGCGTGATCCCGACCGGTCATTTGTGGAGGAGGATCAAACCACTAGCTTCGACTGTCTCAGTGAGCCTGAGCACGGGACCACTGGACGTATCCATGCCGTTCTCATGCGCGAGAAAAACAAAATTCATGTCGCACGAGGGGACAGGAGAGAGAAGGAGAGGCAACTTGTTGAGGACGACTGGACACCTGAAGCGTATGAGGACGTGGTGAAGAGGTTGCGGCGGCTCAAATGAGCCATTGCCCCCTCTCCTTGTGTCGTTTGCATCCACTAGATGCCAGTGCATGTTTCGTTTGACTAGTTTTCCGAAGTCGGTGATTCGTCGCAATGTCTCATGGATTTCCGTGGGTCTGATCGTAACGAAGGAGGCGCTGTATGGTTGTTGCGCTGTATTTTGATATGGTATGCCCGTGCACATGGTTTATGCTATGCTACTCCCATGCGCATTCTTTTCTTTTCTCCACTTTTCGATTACTTTCCTCTTCGGTTTTGTTCATATTCTAATTTTATTCGTACTTAATCTCTTCGTACATTCTATTTTCATATACTTTCTACTGTTCATGAGCGAGTATTTCCGATTGACAAAGTAATTTATAGGGAACTCGTATTACTGCTGGTCTAACTGCCTTTCTCGTTTCTCATGTCATTTTCCGGACCACTTCTCCTATTTTCTTTTAATCCGTCATCCCGCCTTTTTCCACGTCAGCCGTCCTTGCTCATTCTGCCCACATATGCTCATGCCTCGTTTCCATGCGCCTCTTTTTCTTATCTGGTCTAAAAGCTTGCTTGATGAAGGATGATACTTTTCTCATTTTCATAACCCAAAAGTGTACTTTTTAATAGACGGTCTATCTAAAATTGTACAGTAGTATTAGACGCTTGGTTTACTCGATCATTTGATGCTTAAGTAAATGAACAACGAGGGTTGCTGGTTAATGTCTGTATTTGGCAAATACTAGTCAATACATTATTGTCAACTGCAAGTTATCCAGATGCAGTGTAACATTATAACAGTGCCACCGCATTTGAATCATCAGAAGGTACGGATGTGCCTCTTTCCCAGGCTTCACAATTATGTATAAGTGGCGGCAATCCTGGGGTGTTTATCATTGGTTAGGCCCACAAATATTGTAACAATTTTCCAAGGTATTTGACACTGTATATTCAGTGTCCAGTGGGTGCACGCACTAGAAATGATTATTTACAGGGTATATAGTGTAAAAACTAGAAGGCTAGTCGATACAGTGGGACGACAACTACGTGCAGAACATACAGAGGGATATGCTATAAATATGTTGCGGGAACTGATGCGGAACAAAAGCGAATAAACACAAATGCAGTAATCTATATACCAAAGCATTGTTCACGGAACAAGCATTCTTAATGGGTATCGAAGGCAAGAACAAGATATGTACCAAAAAAAAAAAAGAAAAAGAAAAACAGAGGGCCAAGACTGTGAGAGAGTAAAATACTATTAAATCGCCATTAGCGAAATTAATACAAAATGCGGGCGAGACCTACCTAATGCTCGGACTTCATGTGGCTGTTGAGATCCCTTTCACTAGTGAACTCAGCACCGCAACCAACCTCCTCACATCTATACCTATGCCACTCGCCATGTATCCCGCATAAATGATCCGCCCATCTGTCCAGTCGCACGTACACCCTTCCGCGACACGTTGGACACTTTATTTTGGGACGATTGGATTTACTTCTTTGAAGGTCTCTACTTCCAACTTGTTGACTTTCGCGCACGGCACGAACTGAAGGAGCCTGACACTCGGATTGGACGTGCTGGTGAATGAAGCCGAGATGGTTTGGAATATTCTGGTTGCAGTCTGCGAACGGGCATTGAATGGACTGGGGGCGGTTGGGTCCGACACTCCTTAGTAGTGTTGATGCCTTCTTCGAATTCTGTTCGGGCCTGCCTTCGCCAATGAACATTGAATATAAGCTTGCTGTGACTTGTTCGCAGGCGTCAGACGCACCTTTCTTTCCAGTCGACGAAGTCTCAGCCTGATTGCTGGGTCCAGGCGCTGATTGGTGGAGGTAGTCCCCCTCATGTAATATTAGTCTTCCCTTCCCTTTGCCGGTTGCCGTAGGTCGTCCACTGGTCGATCTACCTGGGTACTCGGACTTAAACCTCACGTTCATACTACCAGAGCCTGTGTCGCCGGGCAGAGGGGAAGGTCCCGGGTTCTGTGTGAACACAGTGCCATAATGGATCATATTGTTCCCTGGGCCGAGCCCTGTTGATACATGAGTTCCCCTCAATGGCTGGGGCCTGGAACCTCGTGCACGTTTGTTTGCCCGAGGGTTCCTGGACGGAGAGGCGTCATTTTCACGCGTCGATAATAGACGTATTCTTGGTGAGGAAGTGGAGGGGACAGGGACTACGGGATCTTGGTGTACAGCCTGTTCCGTCAACTGGGTAGCGTTGTCCAATTGTCCAGGTGCAGCATTCACTATAGCAGGGCCCCAACTCCTGAATGATACCGATTTGATGTCAGTAGCCTTGAATGTGTCACAAAAGCTTATGAGAAGTGACATACCTATACATATTGTGACTTGCACCTTGTAGCTCGCCTGGGTGCATCGTGCCCAGACTACATGGAAGGCGATTCAGTGAAGCTGTATGCACTACATGTAGATCTGCGTACCGTTCCGCGTGATCATAGATCCTTCCTTGAATTGACTCTTGGTATGGCATCCTATCCCAGCAGTATTAGCTCATTAGAAAATGCGTGCGACTACTCGAGCAGAACATACGGAGGATAGTGAGGCACTGGACCTTCATTACCGGATCCAAAAGGCTGATTTCCGTGTCCTATCCAGAAATCGGAGTGTGATGTTCCCGCAGTTGTCGGTGTTACAACGGAGGTTGGAGAACTAGGAGATGGATGTCCACCGAGTGCACCTGCAAGAGATGAATCAGAGCTCCTTCTAGGGAAAATGCCCGGTGAGATGCTCGATGCATGTGAGCTTTGCGTTTGCCTTAACGTTCTGTATCCATAAAATGAAGTACGTTTTACTGACCTTCCATCCCCAACCACGAGGGGGGAATAAACTTGATGCTGTGCATAAGGATAGTTTAGCATTGTATTGCGAGGATCAACAGTCGGGTAATCATCGTGCATGCTATCAGAACAAAAGAATTAAGCTTAGAGAACAAAGCTGGAGCGGATAAGACCTACTATGTGGACACGACAGATCCCGCCACTGATGACGGGGTGTGTATATATAAATTCGGACTAGGTTCATAGCTTTGGATTCCAGTTCCACGACTGTCCGAGGCAGCTGTGTTGGGCCATGGCACGCTAAGCGAAATTAGACGCTGAGTATTCCCGGTGTACAACGTGCACAGCATCCGACACGGACCTTGTAAAATTTGAAACTGACGCAGCTCCCAATTCGCTATGCTCCGCGCTTCTTGAAGCCATGTTTGTGCCAATTACATCACTACGGTACCGTGTAGCCTGTCCAGATTGTCTTTGGCCAGAGTAATGCCGTCCTTCTTGACGTTGACGATTTTCCATATGCTAAAGAAATCAGTGTCTAAAGAATGAAGGAACTAGCTGAATCAGTCGAAAAAGAGGTTCCGCGAAATTAAGTGATTAAGAAATCAATTTCGTACCTGTATTGTAGTATCCGCGCCCAAAGAAACTGAAGAAAGAACGGTGCGTCTTGATAATGCCCGCTGTTGACTAGATAAGCTCGAGCAGATGCGAGTAGACTAACGGAGGCTGAAGGACGTTTGAGGGAGACGTCATCCGTTAGAAGCTTTATACTAAGAGGGACTTCTTGTTCAGCTTGTTTGTTGGTCCCAAACTTGCTTCCTTGAAATAAGCTTGAACTAAGATTGGACGTCCTGCCTTAAAGGGCCGGCTCCGTTCAAATTGCTGTGCTGAACGACGTTGATGGCCACGGTTATCCCGTCTCATTACCGTACAGAACAGAGCATCTGTGATAGCAGGAACGTAAACCCTCTTGTCGGTTGCTTAGACGAGGGCAACGGGCCACTGCAAACCGCCTTACCGTTACAAACACGGGGTCATCAGCCACAAGGGTGTTGTCAAAAATGCGGGCCTACGAATGCTATCCGTAATTTATTGTAAATTTATAAGAGCTATGCTAGATGCCAAATCCCTTTCAGCACTCAGTTTCTTTAAATGGCACTCCTTACCTGAGGAGTACCCCTCTCGACTTGATTCTTTCGGCAAAGCATCCCTGTGTCACGGATATTGCTTACGCGTCCACTCTAACATAGCCTCGTCTCAAAAACGCTGGAGAGCAATACTCTTCTGTCATGCGAGAGGCGCGGCGTGTCGGGGATGTAATCACCCGAGAATAGAGTGAGTATCGCCTTCGCTTAGCATAGGTGACCAGACGGCCAGGGCAGCAGGAACGAGCACGTGGAATAGCCGAAGTGAGCTCACTTGTCAGATGAACGGAGTTTACGCGTCTGCAGCGTAGAGCATGTGTTTTGTGTTCGTGAGCTGGTAGCAAGAGACGTCGGGTTCTGGCAGAGGTCCGGGTCGGCATGCACAGCTTCGTGGTGAAATGTTTCATCCATAATTTCCGAGAAATTTTGCACAGAGCAGTACGTTATGTGTTGCCATGCGGGTGCAAATGCTTCAACTTCAACGAATTTGCAACGAATTTGTGCGACTCGGAGGAAGTGCTTGCGCCAATGGACCTGAGCAGGAGACTGGAGTGACCGACTCGGATACTCCAGATAGGCCCTGGAATGGTAACCATCCGAGCTTACCACGATCCATACCGTGGTTTTTTCTTACCATGGTAAAAATTCTCACGGTTACTGTGGTAATCCACGTTACCGTGCCAATCTTCGAGTACTTGACTGGGAGTGTAATAAAACATTTTTATATACTTGATTCTTACTAGTGAAACCACATGTTTCACTCTACATATAAGTGTATACAGCTAATATGTATTATTAGATAATAAATAAAGTTGTTATCTCAGTATAAGTTATAATTTCTACAATAAAAGTAAATTTCTTCTTACCCTAGTCTACAGCATCCACTCAGCACAATGCAAGTGAACACCTCAGCATGTGACAAAAGAACAAATTTCACACAATGAAAGACAACAACCAAGTAGTATTGTATGTTCCACTCCCTATCAATAGAAGCACTTCTAGTATTACATCCTTCTAAATACTCAAAAAGTAATATATTACAAACTTTAGAGTTAAAGAAGTGTATATAGGAAGAATATGTTTTCTTATTCTTTCATTGGTGGATTCTAGTGTACCTGAGGAATCCCATTTGGGCATGTGGGTAATGTGGGTATCTGTTTTTAGTATGCAGCAATCATGTATTAGTTCAGTAATGTACTTTAAGAGTAATATAGTGTATATGTGCACTATTTACAGGTCAAAGCATGAATAAAACAAAATAACAGAATATATAAGTCAAAAAATCTATGTTTGTTGGTCAAGTAAGAGCCAAATTCTTGTCTAAGGTACATTTATACTAAGAGCACATTTGTTATATATAAAAAGAACCATTCTTTTACATATTCCACATTTTTTCATTGTGAATATCAAAGCTGTCATCACTGTCTTCAATTGTTTCAATATCCCTGTCTCCTGCAATACTGTTTTTCTCATTATTTTGAGTCAGTGCCCTACTGTCAGCAAGAATGTTAAGGAGTATAGGTAAAGAAAGATTTACTGAACCCTCCAAATCCAATGTCCTCCTTGAATAATGTTCTGCTTCATCATCACTATCATCCAAGCCATCCATTTCTATATCTTCTTTGTCATTACCTAGAGAGTCTTGATTATCAACATTGTCTGAGTCCTTTTCTATACCAGGCAGAGCATTTGTCAGGTTGTTTACAGGGACAAATTACTATATTCCTGTATTATCTAATATACAGTTACTAACATTACCCACACAGCCTTTTTGCACAAGGCTGTTGGTTATGTGGTTATCCACATGGTTAACCACATGTGGGTATCACCTGAGTTACCTCGGGTACACTAGTGGATTCACAAAAAACCACAGTAACCGTGGGAATTTTTACCGTGGTACAGTTACCGTGGGAACTTTATTACCACGGTATGGATCCACGGATAAGCCTATCCATTCTAGGACCTAACTCCAGACGCAGTGTCGTGACAAGAAGCATCACGTGCATCAATTTATAATCAAACCTCTAACGGGACACGGGAAGATATCACATTTTACACATACACATGTCATGATAACAAGATATTGCAATGCGCGTCAAGAAACAACACGCCAAAGTGAACAAGTATGGTTCCCGAACACCACCTTGATTACAGGTTTTCAAGATTCTGTCCACTCGCAGCAATCTTTGCCAAGTAGATCCTCGTCTCCGCAAGGATGACGAGGCGGCCAGGTCCCGCGAATGCCATGTTGGCTGACAGAGAACCAAGGAAGAATTTTCCTACGAGTTCACCCGAGGGATTCCAGACATGAACACCGTCGCCACAACCTGCATATACATTCCCCTTGCTATCGAGTTGGATGCCATCTGGAATTCCGTTGTCCGAATACGCAAAGACCCGTCGATTCGCAAAAGATTGAGAACCCTCCTCAACGTCATACTTGTAGCTGAGAAAAACGGAATGAGTGCTTGTAGCGATTGTGCCAATGAGATTGGGCCCACATGGTAGACGGAAGGGTCCAGTTAGTCCCAAATGCTGCACTAGCAGCCCCGGTATCCGTGCTGCACGATGGTAACGAGCTAGGTCCGAATAATGAACATGGCACTTACACGAATGCTGTCTTGCCGTCTGCAGAAAAAGCAATCCCGTTCGGCTTATTCAGACCATCCGCAACGACCCGCACAGCTCTTGTTTTGGGATCGTATCGGTACACCTGGTTTGGAATGTCCGGCGTTGGGCGAAAATTCTGGTAATATCCATATGCAACGTCGCAAAAGAAGAAAGCTTTACTCGTTGGGTGTACTTTGACATCATTCAGCGAGTTGAACTGCCGACCGTAGAAGTTGTCTAGCAACACGGTGGTGTTGTACGGTTTGAAAGGGTTGAGCAATGCCATAGTCGCTGGTATATTGCCACGGCCTTGAGACATAAGGAGAATGTTACCTTGGTGCAACGTTGCACCGTTCATCATTTGGAGATCATTGGAAAGGGTAATCTGAAGAAGAGAATTAGCTGTATGGTGTACATATGGCTACTAAATTCTAACCTTTGTATAATTCACAAGTCCACTGGTTCCATCTGCTTCCTTCAAGTTGATCTTCGAGTACTGATTACTCTGGTTGAGACCACTGTAGCCGAGAGCGCCTCCGCCATTCGATGCAAAGAAAAACTGTTAATAGATGAGACAGTGCAGTACAAGGTGATATGACGAGGTATAGGCGTACGTCCTCGCTAGCAGAGATATATACTGGTGCTTCGTGGGCAAAGGCGAAAGTGTTGTTCTCTGCAATGACTCGAATAGAGGGCGCAGGGCCAAGAACATCAAGGAACTCATCACTGAAGACCTGGAATACGGGAGGTGAGCTGTTTGTCGGATTGAAAGGTGTATCGTCATCGCGGAACGTCCCATTAGTGCCTATGACAGCAAAAGTGACCGGATCAATTCGCTGGTGTTATCCGTTAGAGCGCTTACAAACAACATATTCGATAAAGTGTACGAACTACTGCACCATCTGGGACACTTGTGTTGCTCGCAATGACAAGCAACTTCACTCCTAAGAGCGTTACGACCAGGGCCTGGAACATCACAGAACCAGATAGGTTGGACAACAGCGGACAAGTCGAACCTTTACAGAACGTGCAAGGTCACCACTTGCATGTTCGAGGGTGGCGCAAATATATTATTACCGCTTTTCGGAAAAATCAGAAACAACAATAATCGTAATATATTCCATCACGTAAAACACTCTCCAGCTCAATGGAAGCAGGTAGTAGCTTGTATTAGTTAGTGCACTTTCTGAAGTACACCAGAGAACCATGATTTTTGCGACAAGTTCCCCCAGAGTGCAGTCTGGTGAGGGACGAGTGCAATTGTTCAACGGCCAGATGTTCTGGCAATCCTGCAAAAGGAACTAGCATGTCACGTGCTTAATCTTCTGGACTTTTGGAATCTGTTCAGCGTTCCGTCCGTTGCGTCACTAACATGTCAGCCCCGGATGCTGAGCGGTCATTGAATACCAACCGTATCTCGTGTTAAGTTGGAGCTTCCTTCCTATGATCAGGTGGTCAACAGAGTACTGACAACACCCTCAACTCCGAGTTCTTGACCAATCTCGACATTTTCCCCTTGGAGCTTGCGGATTCTTTCATACTTATTCTGTGAGGCATTGTGGCGAAGTATACATAATATTGTATCTACTGACTGGAGTATTATTGACAAGGTTGTGCGCTTCTTAGACGGAAACCTATACGTTCTCCTCAATTCAATTACTTCCGTCGGCTTCGAATTATTTTTTATTGAATATTTTCACACACATCGAACGTCATGTCTGGGCCAGGTGATGCGGGCGGCGAGAGAACGTCCGGTAATGTCGCTCTTTCCCTCCGCCGTGATATAACTGCGCATTTACTAATGACGGGTCTCGAAGCGACGCAGAGAATAGTGGTGCAAAGCCCCACGTCGAGACCTCTCAGATTGCTGCAGAGTCGACCGTCGAATCTGACTCAAATTCCTCAGCGACAATGGTGTTTGCTGCAATAGTTGCTGGCCTTGTGGCGCTTTTAGCGGTTGAGCTTTCCAGCGGGGCCGTAGGAGGAGGAACCAGTAGTAATAGCAGTGGGTTTGATCTGCCCCCACAGGCTGTGGTAAAGTCGATCCGCTCTCGTCCCAGTGAACCGATAATTTGACCTTAATCACATCAGTTCATCGATCCGCTTTCATTCAATGTCATTGGCGCGAATGGCACCTTCCGCAATGATTCAGAACTCTTCAATCCAACGGGAACTTCACCACCATTTTTCCAAGCCTTTTCGCAAGGCTTTCTTGATGTTCTCGGCCCGAATGCGTCAATTCGACTTATAGCTGAAAATTCAACATTTGCATTTGCGCATGAGGCGCCTATTTGGGTACCATCAACCAATGAAGTCCGTACCAATTTGTCCCAATTCGACGGCAAGAGCCTATAGCTGATGCGTATGTCTTAGCTGTTTTTTGCCAGCAACGATGGTGGAGCACTTGGAATGAGCGACATCGATCACAACAACCAAGTCTCGAGAATTAACTTGAGTGACCCAGCGATTGCTAGTGGGGGTACAATAAACTACACGATGGTGAATAATTCAATTCTTTCGCGCTTCTCGTTCTTTGTTGATGCCGTGTAAAGGTGCCGCTGTCGGACGTTGTTCAAATGGACAATGGCGGTACGCCTTTCCGTGGGCAGAATTTGCTTGTCACTTCGGGCCGTGGGCCGCTTCCACCAAGTGTCGTACTTGTTGACCCTCATCCTCCCTTTAACTCGACCGTGCTGCTCGACAACTTCTTTGGCCGCCAGTTCAACTCTCTGAATGACGTAAAAATCCACCCAACAAGCGGGAAAATCTTCTTCACCGACGTTACGTGCGTGAATAGTCCCCTCGGCATTTCCAGTTTCACCGAAATGAAAGGTTTAAACTGAATTTGTATTGATTGGCATATACTTGTGGTATCCGTAGGTATGGCTTCCTGAATCATTTCCGTCCTGCGCCCCAGCTTCCGAATCAGGTGTACCGATTTGATCCCGACACTGGGGCCCTTCGAGTCATCGCCGATGGCTTCGACAGATGTAACGGCATTGCGTTCTCTGGCGATGGGCAGACGGCGTTTGTGTGAGTTTCTTTTCTGTTACGTTTATGAATGAAACCCATTTGCGCAAATTCGGCAGTACGGACACAGGCTTTAATGGCGGCTTCCTCGGCAACAACCAAACGGACCCGGCAACGATGTGCGTCTTGTCTACATCACGATTACGCCTTTAAATAGAACTGATATCGTTCGCAATCATCCGTTAGTTATGAATTCGACGTTGATCCTAACTCCCAAGTATTCAAGAATCGCCGCGTCTTTGCGTACATCGATAATGGCGTTCCCGACGGTATTCAAGTCGACACACAGGGCAGGGTATACTCTGGAACGGGCGACGGCGTGCAGGTAGGTTACTAATGTTTATCATAATTCTTTACTTGTGGAATTACCACTCACTGCCGCTTGTAGGTTTGGAGCCCCGACGGCGAACTGCTGGGCAAGTTCTTCCTCGGCACAACGTCTGCGAACATGGCCTTTGCTGGCCCAGGTCGCCTTGTGATCCTGGCAGAGACAGCGATATATCTCGCCCAAATTGCAGCAAACGGCCTTCCTCTCGAAGACTTCGGATTCTAGTTTGAACCCAAATTTTGAAAGAACTTCTGTGTCTCTTGCTGTTGTGATATCAATGTACTGAACGTATCTCGGTTATCAGTGGGTATTGTTACTCATTTACGCCGTTGTCCGCCGACTTGAAAGTAGGATGTAGAGCGTAATCAAGGATCTATTAGTCTTATAGGGCCGCAAATATGCCAAGTCTATTGCCTTTGGACACCAACATATGTGTAACGTTGATTCTGACCAGCGTCCACGGAGACATTTCCAATTCTCGGTATTTCCCTATTGGCTTCTGCAGACAGCGCTCGCGGTCGGGCGGAACATCTTTTTGACAACTATTCACGCGCGGACGAGACTTGAATGCTGTACCCGTGTTAGAATGGAGATCTACTGTTAACATGAACGTCGCATTTGTCCTGATTGGTTTGTCGAAGACATTAGGTTCTTGTACTGAATCTCGCCTATGCCTGTTGAGTGCAAGCCGTGGATGCAAGGGGCACTTCCATAAGGTCTGGACGTCTTTGTGTCCAATGGGAGGTCTACGCCCAATAGAACGAAGTCTCGTCGACATGAAGCGCGCTTGTCTAGTGCGGCTATGAATTGCTTCGCATCCAATGCGGTGCCGGCAAGTGAGAGGACGAAGCTTGATGACATGATCGATCCGTTCCAATTGCGTCGACCAAGTGGATCAGGATTCTCATTCTTTCTATTGTGCATATGGGTTGTGTCTACCCGAGTCCGATATGTACGCAAAGATCAGTTTAGGAAGAATGCTTCTGCCGTTCGTTCACAGCAGACAAGACTATTTTCATTAACCGCCTATAGATAAAAAAAACGTCACTTTAATACAATCTGTACACGAGGGAAAGGATTCTATGTGTCCCCCACTGCATTTCGTCCTCCAGAACAATTCCTAGTTCTTCTGCCTCCAGGCATCGACGTTCTGCATTTACTGTCTGAATATCAAGATTATACAGCTAGTATTGGTGAGATCAAGGGCCTGTCCGCTTTGTTCACCCTGTTTGTTAGCGTGTTGAGGTTGCAAATATCCCTAAACGATAGGAAATATTCTTCCGTAGGTTTGCATGCTGCTCAGGATAATACTAAGAGTAAGTCACACAAGTAGGGGTTTAGTGGACTCTGCTCATAGTGTATAGGTGTTGATACAAGTCAACTGTGTGTATGTTCTTATGTCTGTATATTTGTATATGAGCTTCATTGTCTGTAGATTAAAGTAATATATACTATCTAATATTGGATGTCTTGAATGTATGTCTCAGAAGACATGTCTCTGTAATAGCATATATTTGCAAGACATTTGTGTGATTTGAGACATATGATGCATTTATCTGAAATAAATGTTAACACTGTTAAATTGTAGTCTTCTGCCATAGTGAGTGTTTAATTCTAATCTGACAACACACAGATGACTGTGAATGAAACCATGAATGACTAGTCTTCGGCGGTCATTCAATTTTACTTCGTCGGAATTGAAGCTCGACATTGAGATGAATACCCTCACGAGACAACGACGTTCGCGCTGTTTGTCGCTGCACAGTAAATGATCACGGATTTGTTCTGCAACATATATAAAAGGTGTTTGATATAGTACAAAGTCGATAGATTTAACCAGAGCTGTGGCCTGGACTTCGCAGCCGCCTCGAGGGTGACAATTAAAATACTCTGTGACTTTGCCTGGACTGTCAGGGCAATCACTACTGAATGGCCATGCAAACACCTTGCCGCCTTCAAATATCAACCGAGAAAGCCTGGATCATCAGAGATGTCCTTAAGTGTGCCTCTGTATTATGGTTTATCCTCCAGCCGGGATGAACGATAGAGCGGATGGCTCCAAAAAAAGTTGGATATAGAAAGATAGATACAAATTACCTTCTACCGCGCTTTAACGACGCACACTCACCGAGCAGCCAGCTTCGATCCAACTTCATATCATCAACCGGATACACTTTAACTTTTTGCTCCTGTCGCTTCTGTGCCTAAAGAAGAGGAAACCTGTACTGTGGCTGGGCCGTGTCGATGTATCACGCTGTCTGAGCTTATAATGGCGTGCACTATCGAGATGCAGCGAAGTCTTGTAAGATGAAGGCCCTAGGCTCAAATAATGAATCTCCGACTCCCAAACGTTGCAGTTTGTGCATGGCGTGGGCAGCTAAAACCACTCGGTGGAATCCTCTCTCCCAGGACAAAATGCCAAGGACAGAACTCATAGATAAGACAAAATCACATACGCAAGCTTGAAATACCGCTGTACAGGTCATGAATAAACACCGAGAACGTAGCTTAGGCATTCTAACAGAAAGCAAATAGACAGTCGCTCTGGAAAGGACGACGACGAGCAACATGCTCTGCTAGTATGAATCGATATATACGACATGTCCAATGAGTGTAAATGCATAACTCTGTAGGTCGCAAGACCAGTCATGGTTCGACAATAAAACATACCAGACGAACGGCGGATCCTTGCGGCCGCCACCACTTAGCAAAATACTAAAAACCTCAAAAGGTTTCCTAGAATGCATGCATAAGTATTGGCATTGAACAAGGTTCCGCCGGTGGTCCCGCATATCACGTCCGACCATAAGTACAGACAGCTATCACTTTATCAACTGAATGGGTTGAGAGAGATGATAGAAGGAAGGCTTGTGAACACAGGGTGTCGTCACAGTTAGAACTTTGGGTCTCCCCAAAGCTATGAGGAATGAGCTGGGGACTTCACAGTTCACCTGAAAGACTTTAGGCCAGAATGTCGCGTCTTTTATACTGTGTCCGGTGAATTCGGCTCAATGTTACCGGCAAGCCGGTCTTCTGCCGTGCGATTATCACCTCTTCCCGCGTCATCAAATCGACAATTGCGAAGTGTGGTACTTTTCACATTAGACGGAGCTGCGCATCGGCCTTGCCAGACGCAGATCAGATCGGTGTAGTCAGCTCGCGGGTAGATACGTTCCCATAATATGAATGTTTCAACTCAATGAAACTTAATCCATTTACAAACCTAGCGGAGTTGGCAAAGCACCTATCATACAGATTTCTCGACTTGATATTGCCTGATCTTCCAGGTTATGGCTCTTCATTTCTCTATTGCCCCGCTAGCTCCGGGAATATAATAAGTAACGGATCTAATCAGTCTTGAACTTATTCCGGATCAGTGTTTCGCACGCATCTTACCGGACCCGACCCGCGAAACTATTTGCATTTCGCGATTGGTGTCATAGTTATCAACTTGCCAATGTCATCAACAGGAACTATCTAACTCTAGGAAGTGGGACGTGCTCTGCACTTCCCGCGCCCTAAATATCGCAACACAGTCGTCTGGGTCATTCGCAATCGACGGTGTATTCACGCGCAGGATAGCGCAGTTTTGGGAGAGGTACGGCTTCTTCGCTTTTATTTGCGAAGTAGGTGCCAGAGTCTGCTGATTCCAATCAAGATCGTAGTGACGTTCCCACAGTCATTACTTACTTCTTAAGGGCGAAGCGGCAGTGCAATCAAATGAACTTAGGTACAAGTTGGCATACAACCTTCACCACCATGCAAGCCGAAAAGCATGGCGCACGATACATATACAGCATGACTTGAATAGCAAGAACTTTGATCAACGTTGCAAAGAGGGCTACTCGTCCTTAGCAAACTGGTTGGTCTTCACCATTCATCGTCTCTGCAGTTCGGCTGCGTCTTAACCGCGAATTACATGCCTGCATTGGTCCGTTTCTGTACGTCATCATCATTGCTTTATGGCAACGCGCTACATATTGCAGTTCCGGTTCATGCCAACTCACATTCGCGTATCCAGCAGACAATGACTTGTATATAATAAGATCGATGCCATGCGGTTGGTAAATGTAATAACTCCTGAGCTGTACCGCTAATATATTTTAATCCACAATTCAGGTCGTCCAAATCATTGGATCAATTATCCCCTTTTTCCAATTGCTTATGGTAGAGTTCGTTCAAGGATCGCCTTGACCCAAAAGGTCATTAACCATTGAAATTTTAGATCGCACGGTTCGCGGAACAAGACCTACGTAACATCCCGCTTCAGCATCCGTTACCAACCGCTGATCATTAAATTTAAACCTCGATTGTACTACAGCCAGCCTAGCCTTTTCATAATTCGTCGATCTCAGAAGCCGTCTGATGTGGATTGTCCTGCCTCGAGCGTGTTTCCCAACGTAGACGCGATCAGAGTAAGTCATGGACTCCTGCACTGCCTTGGGGACAACTTTTTCTTTCTTTTCTGCTACGATAAGACTAGCTGGGATTATGGTGAAGTGCACTTTGGATGCGCGCTCTCCTGTTCCGGTTTGTAAACGGAAGAACTGAAAAGCCCCCCTTATATCAAATCAACGTCAAGTATTTTGACAGACACGAGAAACCTCAGTTTATGGAACGACGATCGTACCTTGGACGGTCAAGAATCCCATGCCATGACACGTTTGTACTGTACTTGATGGAGTGGGGCAAAGGAACTTCAAATAGCTGAGGTTGGTCACAAGGAATAATTATGCTTATAGTCTTGATGATACTCAGATAATTATAAATTATGTTGTTATACCCTACGCTTGGCACGCTCAAGCTCTATATAACGAGCACAACATTCCAGTAGTACTTTGTTTCTTGAAAGTTTGTTGCTGATACAGTTCATTACGTAACATCACTCACAGCTTCTGTTTACATCTGTATGCATAGCTTTATTACTGTGTCAAATAAACGATAATTATTAGTCATCACCGTGCGTAACAAAAATACCACCACAAAAATAAAGGTGATTCATACTTGAAATGCGTTCTCAGGCAACAATATTTCCCCTTCCACCCGGCTCCGATCATCTCTACATAATCATGCGAAGAGAAACCCCGATCATGAATATCGTGAAAAACAGACAAACTTGCATATGTCGCGATACGGAATACACGAAACAATCGAATGGGACGAACGAATAAAAACTGAGAAGAGACTACTAATTCAGTTATATTACCATCGTTCAACTATGCCACCCAAACAAGGAAAAACGCCTCAGCAAACCATGCCACATGCTCATCACCACTCGCATCATACTTGAGCTCCCACTCAAGGTATGCCCGCGTCGCTTGACTTCTCGTCGGCATATTCTGCCTTTGCCGACCTCTTGACATCCTCGAGAGTCTTGAGACCGACAGTGGGTTTGATCTTCCAGGCTGTGAAGAGATGTCCCTGGGCGAAAACGTCCTCGATTTCCTCGAGTGTGCGGCCCTTTGTTTCTGGGTACATGAAAAGAATGTGGATGAATGCGGCGAAGTTGAACGTCTACCCGACAAGATTGTGAGTGAACTGACTTCAAGGGGAATGTATAGAGTACTCACCCCGAAGATGAAGTAAGTCTTATACGCAATGTTGCTCAATCCAGGTGGAACAGCCCACGCGAGGGCAAAGTTAAACAACCAATTCGAAGCTGTACTCAAACTGACTGCCTTCGCGCGGACACGCATCGGGAAGATCTCAGCCGGATACGTCCAGCTCACAGGACCCATAGTAATTGCGAAAGAGCAGACGAAGAGATACGAGCAGACTATGATGCCACGAGTTGCAGAACCATGTCCACTGATAACCCAAACACGCGAGCCGTCCACGTCGCCCCAGGCACCAAAGCGTCCCTGTAAGCCGCCAACAAGCATCAGGAAGAAGCCCATCAGTGCAGTTCCCACGAGGAGCATTGGACGTCGTCCCCACTTGTCGATGTAGATGATGGCGGGAACTACAAACGTCGCATTTGGTAAGCGGATAATCTGAATACAGCGACATGTACGTACTTGTAAATAAGACATTCAGAACATATTGCACGGAACTGGCGATGAGATCTCCGCGTTTGCCGCTTAGACCTGCACCTTGGAAGACGTAGACAATGTAGTACATCATGATGTTCATGCCGGACAGTTGACTGTAAGTAATCCAACAGTTAATAAACCCTGGGATGAATTAAGATCGAAACTATACGTACCTCCACATCTGCAAGCTTGTACCCAGCATGACACGACGCATAACACCTGGTCTGAGTAGATCCAAGTAACTCTTTGCACCTTCTGTCCTCTCAAAGTACACCTGTTGCCTGATTTCCTCATATTCCAGCTGGACGAGAGGATGATCCTTATCACCATTTCCGTGCAAGTCCGCTAATATCTGTAACGCTTCATCTTCACGGTCGTGATCTATCAACCAACGAGGACTCTCCGGGAACCATAACATGCCAATCGCTAGAACGATAGCAGGAATCATCTGCAGACCCCATGGAATGCGGAATGAAGCTACACCGTCGATATACGAGCATCCAAATTGGATGAAATACTGGATCAGAATACCCCAGGTGATCGACCATTGCTGCAAAGAAATCATGCGTCCTCGAACAGCGGGAGCGGTAATCTTTAGTATAAAATATGAATTTCAAGGGCTAAGGACCAAGACTTGATTAAAATCCTTACCTCGGCCTGGTACAACGGAACGGTAGTGGAAGCGAAACCGATGGAGAGACCAGAAACGATACGGCCAACAACAAGCATACCGCGGTTCTGCACACAGAGAAAAATTATCGGAGGGTTTTCGAAGCCGAACCGCAATAAGTAGAGGAAAACCTACCACTGAAGCACATTGAATAATACTACCAATCACCCAAAGAATACCGGAGAGAATAATCGTGAGCTTCCGGCCTACTAGATCGGCCAGCTTCGTTACCACGAGTGCCCCGATGAAGGACCCCGCAGGCATGGAGGCGACGATAGCACCTTGAGGATTGGATGCAGGCTATCGGGAGATAAAATTATCAGCCTAGATGCATCGGAATGTAGACAATATATCGTACATGATTGAACACGCGAAGGTATGCCGGATTCTATCGAACGAAGTGTCAGAAAATGGTTCACCGCTCCACATTATTACTATCACTCACAGTCAACACTCCAGACATGGACGATATGTCCAGTCCGAAGAGACCACCACCGATACATGCAAACGACCCAACGACGAACTGCACCAAGAATGCTCAGCATGCTCACTTGGACGTGGTATACAGAAATCAACCTACCGAGTTCGACGCGATGCGCGAACTGTACTACAAATAGATCACAATACATAAGTATCTTGCCAAGAGAACATGTATACGTAACAGAAGACACTCACGCCTTTGCCCGTACCCATCGTGTTTTACTGGCGGACTACTCTTGCGCAACGTACAACGGGGAGGCGACAATGCACACAGAAGGCACGGCGAGGAGCAGTTCCTTCCGGGGCGTCTATTCTCAAGCCCCTATGGGTTTTATACCTGGGACTGATTTCGGTAAGTTGCAGCCGAGACGAGAAGTGATGATGTCCGTGCAATACATGAAGGTTCAATCACGATCGCATTTGTTCTATTCTGGATTCCACGGACCGTACGGAGCACGCGCTTTGTGTTCAATTCGGTGGTCGTTTGACGCAGCCGGCGACTGCACCTGGTACCGACAAGAGTCTCACATGGCCCATCGGGGAAATTGAATACCTCAGAGCAGCAATGGGCATGCAGGTGGTTGTGCAAGTAGTCGAGGTTGTGCCTGGAGGAAAAATGGTTGGCGAACAAGGTTTCATGCTTTGGAGTACAAAAGTGCCGTCTCCTACCGCTTTTGAATACGCGCGTAACACATGACCGTTTTGTGTACCGCCCGTCCATATGCTGCAATAAATTCTATATGTTACCCGAGCTTTGATGTGTTCGTAATTCCGTTCACCGGCCTCAAGACATTCCGCAAACCCAAAAACATCACGACAAGCATAGAATTTTCATTCGTCTCTGCCCCTGAAATTCAGTAGTTGTGTCAGATCCGTCGAGTCCTGGCCCCTTGGTCGTCGCTGGTGGATCCACCAAAAGGCTTCTCCCATTTTGTCTTTGAGGCAACGCTCTATCCGCGCCCGAGGCAGCGTTTCTGTTCGGTTCCATTTCACAACATGAAAGTCCATTGCAGAAGAGTAGTGCGCTGGTCGCTTAAAATAACCTTGAGCGTATATCGGAAACCGGACGGTAGAACACATTCGATTCGTCGCTGATGAATTAAAGGTGCTTGTCTTCCTCATGGCGTGCTTCGTTATTCCCTTGTCGGCGCTGTTCGCATATCCAACTTTGAGGCGCGGACATCACATCCGGAGGAGTGCATTGTTGAAAAGCTCAGCTCAGCAGAGACACATAAAGCATTTGTGATTCTCCACACGTTAGTTGAGGCAGCATCTCAGGGTACAAAGACTGCAGACAAGACGATAAGCGTAACATAAGGGAGGAAACCTGGTGTATTTTAGGCAACATCTGCCGATCGGCCATCATCTCGATCAACCTCCAGACAAGCTTTCCCTTTACGTCCACTCCTCTTGCTTTTTTGCTCTTCTCAAATACAGCACCGGGTTTCTGCATTAAAGCCTTTTCGGATGAGATGGAACAAGACTGGAAGAGCTATGCAAAACGACTCATTTGCTATTCCGGTTGACCTCTTTCCACTTTGCCCTGCCACTTCCCCGTCAGCCATCCTTATCATTTGAGCTTCAAGCTACTAGATCCTCCAACATAGGAGAAGTATCCAGGTACGTATTTGATACATGAATTCTAGCCGTTCGAGCACACTATGGTCCGACTGTTGACAGTACTCCATTGCTCGTGCAAAAAGGAGCATATTACGTGAAGATCGAACATCCTAGTAATCCTGCTCTACCAAAACGATTGTCTAGATACAGCTCTAAGCTCTAGAACGTCAGAATACAAAAGTAGCCAAACAAAGTAGATTTTTTTTACATTCCAATAAAAAGTTCTTTATTTTCAAATTTTGATTTTGCTCTGTGTGTAACAAACGGAAACAGTCAAGACGTCTCCGACCATGTGATTCTGAATTCACTAGTGCTGAATTTTGCTGGGCTGGGAAGACATTGAATAAGTCACCCCCCGTGGCTGTCCTGCATCCAAAAAGCTAGATAATGTACGTCTAGAATCGAAAGCACCCGTGCAGTGATCATTACAGTCTCAATATGCTCTATGTGTCCACAACTCGAATGGGTCAGATGGGTACACGTATCGTATCATACATGTACACATCGATATACGCCTCTTCCTACAACACTACTGGAGAACATAACCAGTACTAAGCCCACACGTATGCGGCGATGTACAGCACTGTCGTAGTCTCCCCTGAAAGGTCAACGCCCTCCTCCCTGCGAAATGACCTTGCACGAGTTCAAGCCTTTGTTCGACTCGTTGTCTTGCTGAATAACTTCGCCTTCTCGAGTGCCGATTGACCTTAGAAACGAAGCAAAATTTTGGACATCAACGACACATATCAAATGTAAGAAAGAGTGAGAAGCTTACTTTCGCTCATGAGTATCTTCTTATAGTCAACAATCGAAATGTCTTCCCTCGTCAAGTTACGGATAGTCTTGTTCTTCACTTCCCACAGCTCTTCCGCAACTTGCGAGATTAGTCCTATAGTATACGAGAAACATTAATTGTGGGAATACGTTTGGGGAGTAGAAAACGGCGACTTACGGAAGTCATGTGAAACAATAACTACACCACCCTCAAACTCCTTGATCGCACGAGCAAGAGCGTCAATAGACATCATGTCTAAGTGATTCGTTGGCTCATCTGCAAGTTCGCGTTAGTATGATCCAATTCACAAGAAGCGTCTACATGCTTACCGAGTAGAAGAATATGAGGATGTTCCATAGAAAGTTGTGAGAAAACAACTCTGTTGATGTTAACAATAAACGTGTTAGAAATATCATCCAGCGAATGAGGCGCAGTGAATGAACCTGTTCCGTAGACCGTCGGACAATTGCCTGATCAAGGAGGTTTGATGCGATCCAGAAAGACCGAAACGACCGAGTTGAGCCCGCCACGACTGCGTATATCATCATCAGCATATATACGCTTCCCTGGACTCAGCTTAAAAAACAGAAAGACAGACGTACCATGACATCCTTCTCGGGATATTTCTCCTTGTATAGCGATTCGAGGTACTCAATCGGCGTCTTGTCGTAAGGCAGTTGGTCTGCAGAATGTTGCGAGTATTTGGCGAGTTTCAAGTTCACATGTTTTGATATTGTGCCTTCGACAGGCTGCAGGACGCCGGTGATAAGGTTGAGGAGCGTTGACTTTCCGGCACCATTAGCACCAAGGATAGCGATTCGGGAGTCCATGCTAAATGATGTAAAATTCGTTCAGCACAAAAGGTATAGAATAGTTAATCATGGGACAGCACTAACTCAATACCGAAGGACAACTTCTCGTAGAGATAGTCCTCTTTCTTTCTTGAATACGAGAATGCAACATCCGTGAAAGCGATGATAGGTGGTGGGAGTCTGCGAATGTCTTCGAAGTTGAACCGTAATGGTTTCGGCTGCTCGACCTTCTCGACAAGTCCAGCAGCTTCCATCTTGTCGATGATCTTCTGCTTCGACTTGGCCTGTTTGACAAGGTTGGCGTACGTACCAGCCGACGCGATGAATCTACACAGGGCAGAGTATTAGTAAGGTGAAAAGCAACCAATTAATAAGAACCAAGCATACTTTTTGATGTGACTAATTTCGTCCTGTTGTTTTTGGTACGCCTTCATTTGATTGACTTCGTTCTCCGTCTTAGTGCGGACGTAAGTCGTGTAATTACCAGTATAGTATACGAGCTTCTTTTTATGAGTGAGATCCATGATGTTCGTGCAAACACTGTCCATGAAGTCTTGCGAATGCGAAGTGATGACGAGAATGTGATTGTAAGTAGAAAGATAAGCCTCAAGCCAGACGACGGCGCCCAAATCGAGATGGTTCGTCGGCTCGTCAAGCAAGAGGAGATGTGGCTTAACAAATAGGGCACGAGCAAGTGCGACACGCATACGCCAACCACCACTCATGTCTTTTGTTGAACGTTTCATCATCTCCTGACTGAAGCCGAGACCGTGGAGAATACTACCCGCTTTCGCCTCAAACGTGTTAGGGTCAAGTTCGTCTAGCTCCTCGTAAGCAGCGTTTAATGCCAGTTCATCAACATCGTCCGCCACGCTCATGTCTTCAATACGCTTCTCGAGTCGCGCGACCTTTTCACGAGCGGATGCGATGATAAAATCTAAGGCGTTAATGTCTGATGGTTCTGCCTCGCCGCGAACGAGATAGATGTCTATATGATCGGGGATGGATATGTCCCGCTCAGCTATCGATTGCAGTAAGGTTGACTAAACGGAAATCAAGAAAGAAAAAGTAAAGTAAGATATATGCTGGAAGACGATTAATAAGATGCGCACCTTCCCCGAGCCGTTGTCGCCCAACAGTCCATAACGTTGTCCGTAGTTTAATGCAATCTCCGCGCCCTCGATGAGTAATCGGCCATGGAATGACAATGTGTACTGATCGATCTTGATATCGCGGCCTTTGGCATCAGATGCCAAATTGCCTGCAGCACTCCTGAAAGATCACAAACTTGGTCAAGGGCACACTCGACATGATATGAAGAATGTATGCGCACCGATCAGTTGCAATCTGAAGCTTGGCCATTGAAGTCAGGTCATCACTGCTCGCGGCAGCGGAAAGGCTGGTGATCGGAGTGCTGGCCTCGCTTCCTAGATTTGAGCCAGGGGGCGTCGACCCCGCTGTAGTGCTGCCCTTAGCATTTTGAATCGCAACCTTTTGTGCGAGGCGTTTCGCTTTTGATGCTGAGACTTTTGGTGCCATCTTTGAGCTATGTAGTCGTGCGTAGGTCTACAGCCAGACAAATTAGAGTGTGAGGTGAGATGAGGCGTGAGATGGCGGTCAGGAGGGAAGATGCAGGCAGGGAGCAAAGTGATCAGTCTGCGCCACGAAAATTTAATATTTTCTCTCCCTCAGATTTTTCCTTATGCAGCGAATGACGCACAGCACGAACAGCACGGGCCGTGTTCCCTGTTCTCAACTCAACGTCCACGACGACGAGGACAACACTGGCGACGGCGACAACAGCGTCGCTCGTATTCAACAAATACCCATAGAAGTGGTTTCGTCCTCTAGAATGTCTACTGTCTCTCGGTTCAGTTCGGTCTCGTCTACACTGGCACGCCTACGCTCGTCGCTCTTGTCTCCCAATCCTCACCGGCAACTCTCGCTACGCTACTCAACGTCTCATCACCACTCACCAACTCACGGACAAGCTCGTCCGCATGCTCACGTTCATTCCACACATAACCGGATAAAGAGATCTCATGCATTAACTGCAGCGCTTGGGGCGTCTTGTCTGGCGTTCACGGTCGGCGCGCTCTACCCACCCGACGTCGCCACGTTAGTTTCTCCCCGAGCTGCCCCCGGCCCTCCGGACCCAGAAGATCCAAGGGCAAAAGCATATGTAGAAGAGTTGGAACAGAGGCTACAACACCTTCCACTTCTTGAACGACATCGTAATGCGCCCGACGCGCACGAATGGTATGAGACGCGTCCTTACATAAAATATCCTGAGGAGCAGAGGATAAATCATTTGACTGCTGGTGCATTGCGTGGGCCAGGAAAACTTGCCTTACCACCGGTGTTGCGCGTGAAGAGGGACGAGTCGGAGTCACTAGCCGTCATTCATTTTGGACGTGGACTCTGTGGTCATGACGGTGTTGTTCACGGTGGTCTAATTGCGACTATCCTGGACGAGAGTCTTGGACGTCTAGTGAGCTTAATTCAATCCCATCTGTCATCATGTCACTGAACTCTGATCTTCGTTGATAGGCAATAGTGAATGTTCCGGAAAAGATAGCTGTAACTGCGACTCTAACAGTAGACTATAAAGCGCCAACGAAAGCGGACCAGGTACGTTCATATATCGTACATTACATTTATTCTATCCAGTTCTGAATCCTTCTAGTTCGTTGTGGTTCGCTGCCGAGTTGTAGAGCTCAAGGGGCGCAAGGCAATTGTAGAAGGTTCAATAGAGGATGTCAACGGCGCCTTGTTAGCAAGAGCGAAGTCAGTCCCCACTCCTACCCCTTTTATTCTTCTCCTTTCTTCGGCCTTTACTTTGATAGAGCTAACGATCTGCAATTGTTCTCTCTTGCAGGGGTCTCTTCGTCCAGCCTAAATATGCCAAGCTCCTAAACGCCCGAGCAATTCATAAAGCGCTTGGTGAACCGCCTATCGCAGCTGCAGAGCTCACAGGCGGTGACCCAGTTCCGGCAGATCCTTCTTTAGATCAAAGGGATATAAAAGACAACCATAACTGATATTAATTTGTCTTCGTTGCATTGGCTTGGCTCGCATTGGATTTTTTGGGAATTGAATACAACTCTTGGATGGTATAATTTATTAATAATGATTTCCCCTATTATGACTTGTCCTTTGGACTGATTCGTCAATGCTCTGGAGTCTCGTCTATTGGGTTCTGTCTAGGCTCACATATTCTCAAGGCTTGAGTTGGCCCTGTGGTTTCCACGACGATCTTGGCAGGCTTACTCAGGAACACCACCAGCACGTATCAAGCTCATGTACGCATTGATATTATTTACGGGAGGATATTACTGCAGAGTAATGATATCTTCCCAGTGGTCTGGAGCATCTCAATTAGGTCGACAGGCAAGTTGTCAGCGACACACTCTTTTGGTCTCTTGTCCTGCCGAGGAACTCCATGAAAGCCCTGTACTCAGGATGCATCCACAAGATCTCCACCCTCGTTCTCTCCGCAGAAGCAGAGAGGAATATCATTGTTATTGGTTCTGCAATAGTCAATTTCGACCTTGTGATCCTCATTGCTCCTGACGAATTCAATTTCTATTGCAAAGAAGCACTTTATTCATGTCTGGACTCGGAAGGAGATTAAACACATTCGGGATAAATGGACAACGTCGTCAGCAACAGCGACAGCAGGAATCATCAGAACCAGATGACGCCCACTTGAGGAGAGGAGATCGTGTTCACGAAACACGGAACGTCTACTGAGAGTTTCTCGAATGTTTCTCCAGAAGAGAAGGGTGAAGGCTTCAGCCCTTGAAAATTTTCAGCGGCTGCAATAGGACAGTTCAACGTCTGCTACTGAAGAGGACCCAGGCACGACAACAGGAAGTTCAGCATATGCTATTGAAAAGGACCTAAGTGCAGTGTACTGTACGTTTGAACGGAAAGTTGGATTACTTGACAGCTTCCATGAGCTACATATAGTTGCTTAGAATGCAAATTCTTTGCTTGAAGGTGCCGAGGTAATGGAAAGTGGCGTGCTTCTAACGATTGGTCTACCTTGTGGACAAATTCGAAGATGTCAATGATTTGTGGACCCCAATGCCTAGTATGCTTCCATCAATTCTGTAGCACAATGAGACCCTGTCTTTCCTCTCAGACATCAAATGACGCATCACGATGGATGTCAAGATCTATTCTTATACCTTACAATGAGGCCGGTAGTCAAATAGGAAATGCATTTCGACTTCTTGCAAACAGAACAGCCGGTTGTTGATGTGTTCGGGAAGGAGAGACATGGATGGAAGGAAATTGATGACATATTCGTTTTACATGTGATCGTAATGCCTCAGTTCTGCTCCAGGTTGTAATTCCAGATTTTTTCCAAATGTAGGTACTTGCAGAATTAAACAGAAAGAAGGGTTGTGCTGATGATCATTCATAGTTATTCAGTTACGGAAGTTTGAATGAAGATACTAAAAGGGAACGGGACTGTACCGCAGTTTACACTGGTTTCTTTGAGCTTAGCGCCTTCATTTGTTCGTCAGTTCTCTCAACTAAAACAAGCATTCCATAGCAGATAGTGTCTCATAGGCCAGAAGACATATCCTCCACTGTGATCGCAACCCGATATAAGGACAAGCCAATCGGAAGTTGCTAGAGCAGATATAGCAAGTACCCAGCCCAAGCTTTGAACAGTGCAATATAACTTATTATAAGTTCCATGATGCACGTTTATGAGCGCTGGTCTGGAACAGGAGTGAGAAATAGGCCTGCGAAGGCGAACCACAAAAAACGTCTTTACGAAGTTGTATCGAACGTTCGAGTAGTCCATGGACAAGGGAAAGTAGAGAGACGGACTTTTAAAGGTCCTAGTTCTCCTCGCAAGCCGAATGGATCTTAACTGCAGTTTCCATATTATTATTAGACGACCTGGCGGAGCAACGGCGGCCGAACAAACTTGTAGTTCGTCGCTCTCAAAGCCGATCAGTGGGTCAGTACGAAGTTGCGTAGGCCTCATCACGCAATTTCGAAGAGCATACAGTAGACGGATTTTACACGCGCGTTAACGCACATGGAGAAGAAGAACTTGCCGCGCTCGGACTAGAAAAGAATCGTTTCAGAACGCTATGAAGAGCGTCTACTTGTCCCTCGTGATTTCGGATTTTTCGGGAAGCCATAGCGGCGAACTTGAAGGTGAACTTGAAAGACACCTTCCCTATGCAAGGAAACTGAAGAATTTAGAAGCGCTTCAGCGAGAGCGCCGCGGGGTCATCGAACGTGTGTTGGAAGTCCTTCTGAAGTGATCAAATTGAAGAAGTAAATCATGTTTGCTTGTAAATAACTGGACCTGGCATGTCTTGACAGCAGCCGTACACCTCCGCTGTTTGGTCGTATTGCTATGTTGAATAATACGCCAAGGCCTGGTGATTAAGTAGGCGATGTCAATGGTCATCTCGAAATCTTCCGGAGCCGGAGAGACTTGGGGCGGCGAGACGTCTCCGTAAGTTTGTGAATCGCAAAAAGTACACTAGAACACACACAAAAAGTCGTCACGAAATACGAGAGGCGAACAGATGCAGACAAAATGCTCAACGGTGCATGCAATGATCATGATGGGAGTGGAATGTTGAGCGCTAGCACTGAAAGATGTAAGCCTGACGTCAACGGCGTCGGCATTTCACTCGGCCAAAGATGGAAAGAAAGTGGGGTTCGGTGCCGGATCATCATGTGCCAACCATGTCCGGTCCGGGACCGAGACCGAAGAAGTGGAGGATGATCTGCCTATCCCTTGTCCAGGAACAATTCTACAGAGGAAGATGATTCATTGGCTTCGACTTCGACACTCATCCTAGCGCTCCTGCTTCTCTTAGTACCACAACGTCTCGGAAGTGCATCTAGGGTGGGCAGCCTGAAGGACAGCATTACGGAAAGAATTGAGTACAGGATGCATTCCGAGACAAACACCTTCGGGTCAGCTGAGTATGTTCACCATTTAATCAGCCCTATTTTGCACAATTTGTTGCGCCAGTCCAGAGCGCACAATGAGCGATGCTACTTGTTCCGGGAAGATACGGCGCTTTGTTCCATCATAAATGTGTACTCGTTTTTGTGTATTTGCGTGACTAGGGGACAGTGCGCATGGCACTAGTGCTGGTCAGCGAAAGCTTAAGTTCGTAAAAAAGCGGAGACACGGATCTTGAATACCGAAACTACAGGCCGACAGTTGCGGAGAAATACATTGTTCGATGATAAAGCGGGCTAAGAGGGCGGCCTTCCAAGCCGGCGTGTGCTTTCGGGCGATTTGCAAATGCCATGCGTACCATGCGTATAGCGCGTACTCTATTTATTCATCCCTTATTTGGATAGAAAGGACCGAACAGGGAAACAATTGCAGCGCATGTGTCATTCAGTCTAGTTCCTGGGCTTCCATGAAGACCACTGGTGTTTGACTGGGCAAGGCGTCGAGGCCGAGATTGAGCTCGGCAGGTCCCCTGTACGGCTAGTTTCACTCCCCACGCGATGCCACCCGCCTTACCAAATCAGACAGCATCTGTTTATACCCTCCCCTCCATTCGATATAAAATGCACTGTCTCGCCAGTTTTCGAACACCTCCAGATACCCTCTCGTATCTGTTCCCGTCTATTACACTTGCACCCGCTACTTACACGCGTTCGTTCACGACTAGCAACGATCTCCAGGACCAGCAGCCTCTGAACCCTTTATACACACTATGTTGTCTCACGTCTCCGTTATCCTTGCCACTCTCTCCGCTGCACGTTTTGCAGTAGCTGCGCCGACGCCGGACCCCGAGCCTGAGTTTGAGCTCATTCGTCGCCAGGGCCTTGCAGCAGTATACAGCTCTTGCTCTCAGGTAAGCTGACGCTTCAATCCCGCTGTCAACTGCAAGATATTGACGCACCCACTCAATGTCTAGCCCAATACCGTACGTCTTCCATACAACATAGCTCTTCTAGCATGCATGTAATCAAAGTCAATAACAACAGGTTGCATTGACCTTCGATGATGGGCCGTACATTTATGAATCAGGTTTGTACTACCCTAATACCATTCGTACCGCCCCGCTAAGGCAGCACCGACCCGCAGACATCGTTAATACGCTTAACAATGCCGGAATTAAGGCCACTTTCTTCGTCAACGGGAACAACTGTGCGTACATCCGAACTATTTATATCGCTTCTTTCTGTTTCAGGCTAACGCCGGTTGATCACTGCCACTTCGATGCTACGCGTCGCTTAGATGATTGCATTTACGATGACAATATCTATCCACAACTTCAACATGCATACGACTCGGGTCACTTGATTGGAAGTCATACGTGGGCACACTTGGACCTTTCGCAACAGTCTTGGGACAAGAGTACGTTTTTCATCTTTTGCATTTGCCAATTGATTTCACTTTCTCCTGTGATGCTTCCGACCATTCCCCTTTCTGGCTCCCGACGTTCATTTTGCATCTCACTTCTTCTGTAATTTATTTCATACTACCCACGGTACTGACTGCGGCGCTTTTACTCCTCCATCTAGTTCACGACGAAATGTGGAAAGTCGAGCTTGCGATGATGCGTATTCTTGGCGCATCACCCGCGTGGATGCGTCCGCCATACGGTAACTACAACGACCAAGTTCGCTCCGCATCTGCAATCCGTAACCAGAGCCTCGTCCTCTGGGATTTCGATTCTGGTGATTCCACTGGTTCATCAGCACAGCAGAGCAAACAAGCGTACACGGACCTCGCCAATCGTCGTCCGAACAATGTTCTTGCTCTCAATCATGAGACATATTCATCAACTGCGTAAGTCTTCTGTCTAGGTTTTGTCTCGGACGCCGAATTTTTGACATTGTGCGCCTTGTAGGTATGATGTGCTGCCGTTCGCAATCCAGACTCTCAAGGCGAAAGGGTACAACTTTGCTACTGTAGCGGAATGTCTCGGTGGACTACCGGCCTATCACAGCGTCGGTCCTCGAGGCACTAAGGATGTGAGTTTAATATTCATTGTATTTCGCGTGTTCTAAGCTCATGTTACTTATGTTTTCCAGAGCTCCTGGACCTGCTAAATGCGTTTATTCATGAGATGGACATTTACTCAGACACTTCTCTTTCGGACTCTCAACCTTTCGTCATCACTCCCGCTTTCGCTTCTTGTGACAATTATCACCATTCAATTCGGACAAGCATTTTAATCCACTATTCGATTTCGATTCTTTCCTATCTGACATTAGTGCTCATGATCACGACTATTTTTTCATGGATACTGTGACGACCTCGCTTTACGACAATTACATTCTTGCTGAGCCAGGCGAACTTGTATCTTGATAGCAGAACAATTCGGACTTTCAATCCTGTTTCTTCTGTAATTTTCCCGTCTATTATCTTAATTCGCCTGGCTGGAAATTCATGATATGACAAATTTTCTCGAATTATTACATATTACTTTGGTCTTTGGGACAGGAATTGACTCGATCTGGTGAAGTAACAATCGACATGGCTTTAAATTTCGTAGTGATGATTAGCAACATTTGCGTGCTCAAGTTCTTTGTGCAGGTCTAAATTAAGTTGGGATCCGCAGAGACTCTGAAAGGAAAAAGAGATAAGGATGAGTCTAGGAATCAATACATGGGTGGCAAGGATAGAAGCTAAGAAAGAGGTTTCATTACTTCCATTGCTGCATGACGTCATTGTAGATCCTGTCAATGCAATGCACACTAAAATTTGTACTCGTTATTATTGTTGTTGCTGTCCCACTGTGTGCTAGATGAAAGTGTATACAAGAGTTTATGCTCCTGTAAAGAATGGGGAGATATCGAGTTTCGTATGCAGTTGGTGTCCTTAGTCTCACACCAGAATAAATTAACGTGAGACTGATCACTCAAGCTGACATCGGTGATGACAGGTTTGCGTAAACAGAATATGCGTATTATAACATTAATTAGATATTTTGCTTTATGCAATACAATACGGAGCTAATAAATATAGGGCATGCAACGCATTATAATAGACTCATTACAGGAATGGGGTTTCAAGCGTTAACCAGAACGTATAAGAGTAAAATGGTAAAGATTTCAGTATGTATCATGTCATAATATAAGAGAAGAAATTGAAGAAGAATAATTAATCACGGGAGCGATCTCGAATCACCTCTTCAAGTGTCGTAAACGGTGCATCACAGCGTCGTAACTGTCCGCATTCCACAAGCCCAGCAATTCATCTTCGTCACGATCGTCTCTGACAGGTGTATATGTATCAGACGGACCTAACTCCCATTCTGCCGGAGGCTTCCAATTCGATACTCCTTTGGAATTCCTCTTGTGGATAGATAGTCGACGAAGCACATTCGCATCAAGGACATGTAAAGTTCCAGCTGACAATGACATTCTGCGGTACCCGCTCTCCCTTTCCGGCCTTTTCGCAACAGAATTGCGCCGCGTGTTCGTGTTCATGTTCAACGAGGGCATGGGCATGTCAGCGTACGAGACGTCCCGCAATGTATCTTCTTTCGCTGAAACAGGTGTAGTCGGAGCGGAACTATCATGATAGGGGTATGAAGGGAAGACAAGATCTGCTGGCACGTTCTCTCCGAGTGTTCGAGCTAGTTTTGCGAGCTTCTTGCGACGTTGAGACGGGATCGCAGCTGCTCGGAAGCGGAAGGAAGGTGTGAGAGGTGTAGGGGTCCCAACGCCCGAATTCGGGTTGGACGCCAGAGTAACGGATATTGTCTGTGAGCGTCTGTGCGCTGGATGTGAAGAGGACGGTTCTTTCGGAATCTGGCTTGAGACGGAGGACGGACTAGGTCTCGGGTTCAGAGAAAGAGGAGCAGGGACGTTGGCATTCCGTCGACGGGCAGCTGAGAATCCTTTCACCTCTGATAGAGAAACCGCACTCGAGACAGATGCTTGAGAATACACAGACGACAGTGACGAAGTCGAGATGTTCGCGGCTGGGTTCAGCGCAACAGGGACACTGAAAAGGGATCCTTGTCTTCGAACAGCCTGTGCTTTCCGTTTGTCTGATGGTTCTCTGCTTGCACGCGATGATACGGTGCTTGAGTTGTTGTGACTGCCCGAGCCCATGGAGCGAGGTCCGATGGGAAGACGTCGGTTCATCTCGAGATCGAGGGAGCGTGACTCCCGAGTAGAGACGCCATCGGGGAAAACTGGGGCTTTCCGGAGTGTATTACCAGCTCTCCGAGCTTCGTCGACTCGACGCGTTCGCGAGAAAGGATCCATTGTGTTGAACACTGGTGTACGAGAGACGTAGGTAGTTGTGGTCGACGACATAAAGCGTAATAATTAAAACCAACTCGTCAAGAGCTAGTAGAAATAGACAAAAGGAATCAAAGGGAAGGAAGGGACGAGGAGGCTTATAGTCGATCGTTGACCCCGCGTAGAAAGAGCGCAAGACACGGGTGAAAAGAACAGCACAGGTGAAGAGGGAAGCGACACTTTATAATAAGCGCGCACTGCGGCTGCCACGGCATTGCTCGCTTGTCGGAGCCTATCCGTCAGAAACGGTCGCACACCGCCTATGCATGGCGAGCACTCCAAAGTTGCCTTGTCGTCTCGGTAGAAGTCAGTCCAAGTTAAGGTGATGTTTATCCACTAGTACATTGCGATTTGTTTTCCATTAGCCTGCAGTCAGATAGGTGAGAGATGTGGGACGTGAAGTTGATAAACCTGTTGTCTACACGGGCGCGAGAAGACTGCTGAGAACAAGGGTCTTCACCGCGGAAAAAGAAGGACACCTAAATTGGGAATACTACAAATACACACAAATAACATAATTGCCAAATAAAGTGTTTGGTCACTGAGACTCATTGTCGACTAGAGTATCCTGCGGAATCTCATAAGGATTACCGCAAACCAAAATGATCCAATGTCCTGCTGTCCCGCTGCTTTGTACCCGTCATCTTGTAGTACACGGAATTTGGTATTTTTCTCGGGTTGTACGGCAGTTGTGAAAATGTGATATAACGCGTAGCACTTCGACGACTATCTGCCTTTCAGACATTTCCTTTGCTTCTTCGAAGCAATTGCCCAAATAACGCTTGATATGTCGAACTGCCTCGGTAATCTCCATTTCACCAGAATATCCGGCTGCCGGCACATTATACACAACGGACAGATCTTCTGCGGAAGAAAATCTTAAACATTCGGATTTGGGTGGAGGTTCAGCCCTGCTGGCATCATGTCAGGCTGGCCCCAGTACTTCAGTTTGTATCGCTGGCACTCTACAACAGGATGAAATCCGGCTTCCGGCTTGTTTGGAGAATTTAAGACTGCATGCACGTGCTAACCATTCGATACATATAGATGTGTACCGGCATCCGTACGCTTCAAGCGCATCTTTACCGATATATAGCGTATGAATTTCGCTGGAGAAAGATATTTCTTCGTTGAGTTGAGCTGAGCCGGAGCGACGGGAGGTCACGTGTATGCGGCCCGATGGGTAACCGGGGTACTCCACCACACCAAAATGGCGCATGTGGGTGCACGATGTATGCAGTGACATACATTCCTTCTCAGGCAAAAGGAATCGCTCAGCCTCCTGGAGCTCCTTTACCCTCGCCCTCACAGCCTCGTCCCTCTCTCTTTCCCTCAGCCCTCTTCACTCATGAGGGTATCTGGGCATATCTTGGTCTGCGCACTCGTTGCGCTTGCAACGCACTTGACGTTGGCCAAATCAGTTGATTCTCGTCGTGATGGTCTGTCTGTCAACGAAGAACCGACGACGTCGCAACTACGGGAAGATGTCAAACCTGATGCGCTTGATGAATCGAGTCGAGAAGACGGTCGAGTAGACTCTACTGGACTGGCTGGCGTCTACACTCTGCGATCTGATCAACTAGAAATTGATGCACTGGTGCAGGACACTGTGGAACTCAGGAGCGCAGAGAACGACGAACGCGACTCGTCCGATGGTGATTCCAATGAATCCGACGAGCAAGATTTCGCATCGCCCCCAAGTCCGATTAACGAGGGTCGACGACGTGCTGGCATTCTAGGCATCCTCGCAGTAATGTGCGTTTCTTCCTTTCTCAGCGGTTATTCTTGCGAGGCTAACTTTAGCTATCTCGATAATTTTATTTGACCTGCACGTTGCGTGGATTCTTCCGTACATCCGGATGAACGACTTCTCTAAATAGCGCTTTGACAAGTGCGCTGGGCTACAGCGCATATACGCGCCGAGAGCGGCTCCGCGAAATACTCTCTACAATCACGCAACACCTCCCAGAAATGCGGCTCAATACTTTTAACTTCAAACGCATCTCCCTTCCAACTCTCACCCTCCCAACTCTCTCCGCTCCGCAGCGAGCTCGTCGCAGACGCTTACGTCGGGCAAAGGGCGGCTTCCGGCCTCACGTTTCGCGATTACGTGCTTGGGCAGATGCCGAACGTGGACTTTTGAATGATTATGACTATGAATATGACGGAGACTATGAACGTGATCGAGGACAGGGATTGTCGTGGTCGTCTTCTGGATCAAGCGAGGACTCTCATACGCAAGAGACGGAGGCCATTGATTTAGGTGCTGACGAAGATTTCATGATTGGAGCACCGAGGCGATCTTCGTCTGCCTCTGCTTCCACGTCTGCTTCTCTCAACGGATCTAGAACTACCGCTCCCGGTAAGGGGATGGGAAGAGTCTGGGGAAGATGGAAATCCGTGAGTGGGAAGGGTTCAAGTAAGAAGGCGCGACGCGGTGATTCCGTCTCCGGCAGTGGGACAGTATTGTTCTCTGTTGCGGATGATGCAGATGACTTGCAGCTCGAGACGGATGAGGCTATGCCACTTGCACCAAGTCCGCACCGATACCCTTCAGGATGGGGAAGTGTTAAAGGATACGGAAGCGCAGGGTAAGGAGTCTGCCGTTTCTTTTGTCGTGTCTTTTGTATATCTGTCGATCTATGCCTATCTCTAAAATTCTCTTTTTTCCTTCTCACTCTTCGTTCGAGCTGGATAGATGAGCTTGCCCGTATATTCTTCGCTCTCCGTAGGTTTAGCTGGCTGTCTTAACGCGTCAACTTTTGCTCTGGCCTGTTCCTTTTGCTGACGCTGTGTTACTAAACTTCCTTCGTTTCTAATGGACTTCCCGCCTCACTATTCGATCCGATGTAATATAATATATCTAGAACTGTGTATATGTTGGTGAATGTATGTATATGCGCGCTGAAGTGCACTTCCCGAATGTATTCGCTTGCTTAAATTACTTACACCTTCTGACTTCGTCACATAATTTACCTTACTTAAAGGCCAGAGACGATCATCGCTATGTTATCTACTCTTACTATATTTAGGAGCTCTACGGTCTGCAGTTACAGTACCCTCCCTACTCTGCTCCATGAAGTTAAGATTTCCATCTCGTCTTACAGAATAGCAATACGACTTCTGGCTTGTGTCAAAATAATGCGACCTTCTAACGTCCGATAGGCCCGATCTCAGGCTTTCAGGCTTCTCATCGGTCAGGGGCAGATGACCCATTGGCTGATCAGGTTGCGGACCGTGGTTATCTCTCTGTGCACTGAGACTCGACGCTGTTGCACACCACTTGCATCAACACTTTCGGTTCTGTATACTTTGAGGCTTGGAAACGGGAAACTGAATAGTCAAATTAACAGCTTCAACGATGGCTATGAAGATCCCCTTGAAAGAAGCATTTGCTGCTGGTAAAACTGCATTTGGTGCGTGGGGAACGATTCCAGGTGCAGGTGCTGCGAGGACTGTTGCGAGTACACCTGGGCTTAGTGTAAGTCGTTCAAAGAGCGATAGCGAAGTATTCAACCACGTGTTCCGGGTCCGGCAATGATCTGGAATAGAGATTTGTTTCGTTGAGCTTTGACTGGATCACTGAACTGCATGAAAAGAAGCTGACAACGTGTTATTCAACGTAGTGGGTTGCTGTCGATGCTGAACATGGTCAAATTAACGTACGTCCGATTCATGGTCAAGATCAGATAAATAACGCGAATTCTTTACGACATACAGGATACGCATCTGTACACACACACAACTACGATCTCCGCTGCGGGTCGTTCTCCTATCGTGCGCGTACCCGACTCAAGCGCGTGGTGGGCTAAACGCGCGCTGGATGCAGGAGCACACGGGTTAATGGTTCCTCTTCTCAAGAATGCGCAAGATGCGAAGGATATTGTGAGAAACTGTAAATATCCACCTATAGGCGAGAGGGGATTCGGACCAATGTATACACACCATGCGTTTGGCGAGACTTGCACTACTGAAGAATATAAAGCAGGTGCTGGGGATTTGGTAAAGTGTTTTTTTTTAAAAAATAATAAAAATTAGCTCTGTTCTGTAATGATATTGAGATCTGCTTTGCATTAGTTCGTTCTTGGACAGATCGAGACGAAGGAAGCGGTAGCAAACTTGGAGGAGATCGCGCAGGTTGAGGGGCTCGATATTCTCTTTATCGGGTACCTTCAATCCATCGTCGATTTCTACTATACATCGTCTCACCATATGTTGCTTTCCTAATTTATTAGACCATTCGATCTTGCACTTAACCTGGGCGTCAACTTTGGTGGTGACGCACATGAAGAGGCGATCCAGAAAGTATTGACGATCTCGCACAAATATGGAAAGAAAGCTGCTATTTACTGTGCGTAGCCAATCAACCCTTCTCGCTCTACAATCTCTGATCTCAATCCGATCTTTGTATGCAATATGTGATTGGCATGCAAAGGTACCAATGGTGATCAAGCTCGCCATCGCGCCGAGCAAGGCTTTGATATGATCAGTGTTGCAACCGACGTTGACGTGCTTGCACAGACGTACGCCGCATATATGCGTGCTGCAACAGGGCAAAGCACACAGGTTGGAAGCGGTTACTCGACGAAGTGAATTGATTTATGTTTGGATTTCGCCTTGCTTACCTAGAAAGCGGTAAATTTGGCGTGAAGTACAAATTATGACAGATGAAAGGTTGATAGGGTAAAGGAAAGAGGGAATGGAAGATCTTGCTTTCTGTTGTATTGCATTGAAAGAGATTGAACAACAGAGATTTCTTACTCACAACACTGTCAGTGTCTGTGGAGAGAGTATATTACACCGGGCAATGCTGCACAGACCACAAGGCATCATAGATCTGGGACTTTACACATGCTTTGATATGTGTGGGATAGCAAGTTGATTTGTTGTATAGATTATGTTTCTGATGTAGATACGATTTTAATCTGTTTCCTTTACAGCACTTTATGCAACCAGATTTTCCGAGCTATTTGGGCAGACTATTTGGTGCATTCAATGTAAGCAATCTCATTGTTGATGTGATGTGTTGAACATTTAGGCATGGTTGGTAAGCATCCAATAATTTCACATAGTGTAGTCAGGAGGGCATATATGGCGCGAGATCCAATTGCTTAGGTGTTTGGTACTGTATTTCAGGTTATTTACGTGAGGTCTAACAAAATTTAACAAGCATTGAGAGGATGTTACAACTCACAAATAGTATGCAAGACAAATATATTTTGCAACAGGCTGGATCGATGAGGTTATATTACTTACATAAAGTCGATACGTGATGTCGCATTTTAATCACATGATATGTGACACTCGTAATTCATGCGGATAGTTTGTCACGGTTCCTTGCCGGACAATCAATCTTTGACCTCGACCGCCACAGCACCAGCGCTGAGCTTGTGTTCTTGAGGCTTTCATTCCAAGCACCGTTGTATTCGGACCCGTTATCTTGGGAGGTGCAATTGGTGAGTTGGCTCTCGTCCTAGTGTTACCTGCGCGTTAATCCGTCATGCTTGCGATTAGTTGTTCCGTTCGCTTTTAGCCTTGGCCTAAACATTTCGATGATCGCGATCCACTGAGCGGAAATGGCCGTCCCACAATCTAATTTCCCTATCACTCCTAATGTAATGGTGCCACCACCTCTTCCTCCGGGGTGGACGGAGCACAGAGGTTGGCCCATCTCTTGGTTCTCCGACTGCAACGGCAGACCTAACCTATGATTCCTTAGCGCCAAGCGGCCATCCGTACTATTACAATACGCTAACAAAAGAGTCTACATATGTTCGGCCAATGCCTGCGTTGTCTGTCGCGGCACAGTCCTTACGGAACAAGGACAAGAAGAAAGAGAAGCCGAAAATCAAAACACCCGTGCCTGGAACGGCATGGATGCGTGTTATCACAACATTGGGAAATGTATTCTACACTCATACAGAGCGGAAGCAGAGTGTTTGGAGTGTTCCCGATGAGATCAAGGAAGCGGTGGAGCAAATGGAGCGAGAAGAAAAGGAGAAGGAGGTGCAAGAGGCCCGGAAGAAACGTGCAGACGAAGAAGAACTTAGACTAGCTGTTGAGAAGGAAGTTGAACGGCTAAGAAACGAAGTTGAAGCTGATGTGGCAGTTAAACGCAAGCCCGAACCGATAGACGAAATAGTTGTGTCTAAGAGGGCGAGAGTGGACGAGGAAGAAGCCGAAGAAGAGAGCGAGGGAGAAGAGGAAGAAGATGAGGAAGAGGACTGGCAACGGGAGGCGGCAGCCCAGCTGGCGGCTGAGGCTGAGGCAGAAGAACGCCGGGTGAAAGAGGAAGAAGAACGGAGGAAGCGGGACGATGAGGAAGATAGGAAACGAAATGAGATGGAAAAGGGTACCCCTGCGTTGAACATGCCTACTCGTGTGGATCTATCAACTGAAGAGGCGAAAGCACTATTCAAGGTTGGCAGACTGCTTTATTCAAACTCTGCAATAACTAATGATGGAACCAGACCCTACTTCGCGAAAAGGACATTAATCCTCTTCTACCTTGGGATACTGCTTTACCTCAGTTTGTATCCGATCCGCGTTATGTCCTTCTCCCATCTGTTTCAGCAAGGAAAGACGCGTTTGACGAATATTGTCGTGACCGAGCCCGTGAGTTGAGACAAGCAAAACTTGCGGCGCAGAATGCCACGGCCTCCGAGGATATGAAAGATCCGAAAGCAGAATTCGATAAGTTACTGCATGAGGAGGTGAAAAGCACTCGCACCAGCTGGACAGAGTGGCGGAGAACATGGAAGAAGGATCGGCGCTTTTACGGGTGGGGTCGCGATGACCGGGAACGCGAAAAGAGATTTAGGGATTGGCTCAAAGAACTTGGCGAGCGTGAGCTTGGATTCGATTTCCTGATACTTTGGTGGCGTACTGACACTAATTTATTGCTATTATTGCCAGAGAAACGTAAGGCCGCCGCTAAGGCCGAGTCGGACTTCTTCATGCTTTTGAAAGAGAAAACCCATATTTCTCAGACGTCCTCTTGGAAGGATGTCAAGCGAGGGCTTGACAAAGACCCGCGCTACGATGCAGTTGGTTCGTCTTCTCTTCGAGAAGAGCTCTTCAATACCTATAAGAAATCGCTGTCGGGAGAAGCACAACTTACGGTGGGACCAAGCAAGTCCGACACCTCGAATGGAAATGAAGCCGATCAAAAGCGCAAGGATAGGGAACGAAAGGAACGAGCTATTAAGGAACGAGAGGAACAAGTCAGGCGAGAACGTGGACGCGTGGAAACTGAAATGAACCGATCACGCAAAGCGTTGTCTCGTGAAGAGAGCGAATTGGAATTTATGTGCGCCATTTCTCAGATATTCTTCATAAGTGCGTTGGTCTTGTCTGGCGTTAATCTTGGTCCATGTCTCCATTTTAGGACATTACTAACAGACGCTATCCGGGAACCAACGGTACGACCGTCCTTATACCCAGAGTTGATACTAACTATACTCTGCAATTAGGCTACTTGGACTTCGTCCCTTGACCAACTCAAGACAGACCCTAGATTCACACATAGTATTCTCCCCAACCAAACTCGACAGACACTATTCCACAAACATGTCGGTGCCTTGCGGAACAAACATCTTCTTGCGCTGCACGCGCTCTTCGAGGCGCATGCACCTGTTTTAAATACGGAATTCGCCGAGCTTCCCATATCCTCTATTCAGACGTCCCTTCCGGCGCAGAAATTGCGACTTGATAATGATACTGACGCATTGGAGCGTGAATATCGGGAATGGCGAGCGGCCCGCACCGCTCGTGCCGAACACGAGTTTCAAGATATGCTCAACGAAAACGCTTTCATAGAGTTCTGGGGACGCGTGCGCAAAATGCGCGAGGAGGGTGAAGGCGGTATAAAGGTTGAAATCGGTGCGGAAGATCTAGCCGGTGAAGAAGACGAGAGCGGGAAGATCGATCTGAAAACTCTTGCAAAGAGCGTGGATGTACAGGAGATCGAAAGAGTGCTGAAGGTTTGTGCTCTGTTTATGAATTTGACATCCGTCCATGTTTAGCTCAATTCATTTTACTTGATTGTCAGAATGACAAGCGCTATACGGTGTTTGATCATATTCCGGATCAGCGAGAGAAGTGGATTAGGGTGTGTGCCTGTTTCATTTGATCGCCAAGTTGACGGAACCAACTGTTTCTACCCTCAAATGTTGACTAGGCACATATTGAAAAGTTGGCTGCTCCAAAGCTTTCCGTGCATATATCAGAGCATGGACGTTAATGTCTTCCGGGAATCTGTACTCTGAATGACCTCTTTCTTGTCAGATAATACCAACGAATTTACCGGTCCGGAACTTCCATAACTACGGAAGCGTGTGTCTCCGATGATTAATAGGTGTATTCTATAAACTCCCGATATATCGTTCGGCGCATGTAGAGTTAGAGCGCGATCTCCGGAACATTAGAAACCGCCGTATTCAATTTGATTGATTTTATCTCAACCGCAATTATTGTCGTATATCGACGCGGAGCTCGTGGCGGTTACGTCTGATGCCGATGCACGCCGTGGTTAGATACAGCTCCGTTAGTTACTGCGCCATGTCCGTCCACCACGCTACTATGGTCACACTTGACGGAGATCTCGGTTCCTAGACTGTCTGGACGCGTAGCCATGCTTTTTACAGCATAGCCAAACGCGTCTCTTGCTTGTCTTGACGTGTGGATTTGTTCCATCACGGCCATGACCAAAAAGTTAGTGCTCATGGAGTACTAATCGGTTACATTTTTGACGTGCTAATGAAGATCGGGGTCCGGAGGATATGGGATGAGGGCACACCAGGCGGAACGTGGCTGAGGTAGATATGGGCAATATTGGAGAAGTTTCTCAAACAGTTGCACACGAGGTGATCACTACATTTGAATAATCTCTATTTGTAAGTCACAGTTTCAGTATAAAACGACTCATCTAGAACTCCGTCAAACCAGCTGTCCAGTACATCTCTGCGCAGAAGACTCCAACATGCATTCTCCAAACCAGCTGAACATCTTCGTCACCGGTGCTACAGGTAACATTACTCTTCCTTCTCGAAACGATTCTATACTTATGAGTACTAAGGATACATCGGTGGTTCTATTCTTTGGCGACTTGTTCACCACAAGGATGCTGGTATTTTCAAGATCAAGGCTCTAATTCGCGACGCGGCGAAAGCAAAACGCTTTGCAGCCGAATATGGCATTGAACCAGTCATAGGCTCTCTTCAAGAAATTGCGAAACTCGAGCATCATGCCTCTGAGGCCGACTATGTTATCACAACGGTAAGCTCGTCACTGCAGGTTTGGACTGCTGCTCAAATATTAACATTCACATGGGACGTTCAAGGCTGACGTTGTTGATTATGATGCCTGCAAAGCAATCCTCAAAGGCATGAAGAAGCGTAATAAACTGACGGGCAAAGTTCCCGTACTAATTCAAACGGTCCGTAGTCCGATTCGATGATGGAGTTATACACAATCGGCTTACTAATCATTTGGTATTGTGAATAGTCTGGTACTGGTGTTCTTGATGATGATGCTGCCGGCATGTATGCGAGCACGAAGGTGTTTGATGACACGAAAATCGAGGAAATTGAGGCGCTTCCACTCACTCAGCCCCATCGGCTTGTCGATTCACAAATTGTCGAAGCAGATAAAGAAGGTGCAGCTACAACCATTAAGGTTCACTTTCTCCGATGTTTATTTGACGTTTATGGCAGGCTACGCGAAGACATATTTGATCTTTCCCTCGACTGTCTACGGAATCGCCAAGAATGGCTTCACAGACAAGGGCCTTCAGAATCCATACTCGATTCAAGTCCCCTATCTCATTCGTGCTGGCCTCGACCGTGGGCAAGGTGGTGTCGTGGGATTAGGCAAGAACATGTGGCCGAATGTACACATCGACGATCGTAAGACTTTCTCAGTGTCTAAATTTATCTGATTTGCTGGCCTTACAATTTGGTATTCTCTTCGGTATGGCCTGCTTGTGCCCAGAGGCTGATCTGTACATCCGCGTTTTTGATCAAAGCCGCGGGGATAGGAATGCGCCGCACGGACGTGAAGGTTTCTACTTTGCCGAGAATGGTGAACATGTGTTGTACGACGTTTGCAAACGCATCTCCGAGGTACTCTTCTCGCTGGGGAAGTCGAAGTCACCCGAGCCTACCACGTTTAAGCGAGAAGAATGCTTGAAATACTTTGGTGATGGGGTAAGTATTCTTGGCTTCACTGTGCCAGGTTCCCTTTGACTGATCGAGTTACTTACGCAAAAGCCGGACTGGTTTGGAAGCAATAGTCGGTGCTTAGCATCAAGATCTCGAGCCATTGGCTGGGCTCCCAAGTACACCACAGCAGATCTTCTTGCGTCGATTCGTCCTGAAGTGGAAGCAGTGATCCGCAGTGATAAATTCAAACATCATTGAAATAGTTCCATTTGAACAGAATCGGAGTGACTGTACTTGTAATAGGAGTGCCACTGGATTGGACTTCGGATAGTATGTAACTTTTGATATAATACGAGGATTGTTACGGAAGGAATCGAATAACATGTAGCGTGAATATCGTTTCAAGAAGCGCAATCGGTTATTAACTGCGAATGATGCGAATGCTGTAATGTGCGCGAAGGTACAGTTGCAGCTTCGCGCAGATTGTTCCCTAATCCATTCGTCCGTTCATTCTACTGCACTGAAGAAGCTCTAGGCATGAAAATGTCACAGCAAAGCATGTTTAATAACATCCAAATGAGGGCTAAAAGAGTCTTTCCACTGTCTCGGAATCACTTCGTAACTGATAGTACATAAACTTACCAAATATTTAATTGAGTCCGCTCTTCCTTTGTGCTGACTTGATCATCTGCTCAGCTTATGATCCTGTATTGCTAGGAATCGGACATTGGTCGCCTTGCCAGAGTTTGGCAAAGAATCACTTGCTCTTGCAATCGTTGGTTCAAAGTCACCCTATCTCTCTAGAGGAAATAGACGCATATGTAGTACTTATTCATGTCATTTTTCGAAAATTAAGTTAAGGGAGGAAGAAAAGGCAGAAGTTGAAATTCTGCACCCACAATGCCAAAAGCCACACTGTTGACGTTTCTGTAAAAGCGATATATTTCTGCAGATTCAGTTGCCCCACTGAAGCGAGTATTACCAAGACAGTACTAAATTTTAGAGAATACTATGTGTAGATTATTTTCTATTCTAGTATGTGTCAGTGTATAGGACCGCCCAACTTCTTTGTGAGTTTAAGTAACTATCTCTGCCCTGTCTCGTTAGGCGTGTTGGACACTCGTTTCTGACCTTCTCAGTCATAGGTCCATTTAGATATATTCATTGCTATATCACTCTTCTGTAATGACAGAGTGTACATACTACACACAGGCCGATTTTGAAATTTATAGAGTGAAATGAACCTATCGTGTGTGTTTATTGATTACTAAAGTGCCTTAGAGGTGGTTACTCTGTCTCTTGACCAGTAATCCGGAGCTGTCATTAATAATTGAGTAACGTAAATAATGCCTTATTCAACATTCAAGAGTTGGTCTAAAATTACAAGCTGAGATGTCTTCCAGGAGTTATACCTAGGTAGACTGGGCTAGGTCGACTGTGGCTATCAGTAGGAAGGATCAGTACATGCCGACCTAGCTTTCTGTACCCAGACTGTACGTCCGTAGGGTGGCTCAGTAGAGTCAGTACTAGTATTGGCAAACTATACTTCAGCCACCATGTTGGTCGAATTCATAGGCTAGAAATCTTGTGCATTGGATATTCACTGCAGTGTCGGACTGTGGCAGGCATGAGTATCTTGTACTTCAAGAGTTCCGCGGTCGAGTCGGATTCTCCACACGGGCTTTACAAATCCTGTAAGTGGACTGCAGATAAAAGTGCCGATAGACATTCCTTGCCAGCGACGATCGCTTACAATGAACAATTAGCGAGTACCTGTCGATCGAATCAGCTTCGCTGTCATAAGGCTAAGAGCTTCTGCCACTTGGAGACTTTCCCGCGACGCCCGCTGCCCCGTGCCTCAGGTCTACTTCCTTACATTCATTCCGTCCTTCTCTTTGAAACGCATGAATTGATTACTCCTCTGGGTATTTCACTATCCTTTCTTGATGTGTACGACCACAATTTCTGTCAAACCTTACACAACCTCACCATTAAGCCGCGGCCCCAAGAGTATTTTAAAGATATCTCCGTGTGTCTCTGAGCTAAGTTTATATTGAACATTTTTTCCGAAGTTTCTAGATCCAAAGCTTCTGTCCCTTTCGCGGCCGGCATCCTGTGTGCTGACACGAGTGCTCAGGAGTCGAATATGCGAGGTGGGAGCCGTTGTAAGGCGCCATGGCTCTCTTTACTCGCTGTATAGCTCTCAAGACAGGAATGTGGCATTACAGATGACCCATACTCTGCAGTATACAGCGTTTTGAGACAATCGGGTGTTGTGAAGCTCAAGGTTGGTCCTTCGCGTTCAGTGGTGCTTTCCGAACTCCGCATTGACCAGCGGAGCGAGTTTGGTAACTACATTACACACAGGAACTCTAGAAGCACAGACTGAGATGGTACAGATACCTTATTGTATTTGCCGCGCTCGCTTCTCAGCCAAACTTCCTGGCACTTTGTTGTAGAGAATCGAAGGAATCTTACATCATGCGTATTGGTCCACTCTTATAAAAGGCCCACTTGTGGTAGTCTACCCACTACCTTTCTTCGACTCTAAGGACTATCGCCAGGCTCTTTCATCCTGCTGCTCGAAGTAGCAGCTGTCAGTGGGCTTTCCACTTCCTTCTTAGAGTCTACCGCTTGGAGGATCTAATTGCAGCCTTTGCCTCGTTCAAGAGCAGATGAGCTTGACGGGAATACCTTGCTATGCCTAGACTCAGACGTGTTTCATGTAACCAGAGTGATCGCATTGATCCTAACATGACCCCTGAGTGGTGGCGGCCGCAAGGATTACTGTCGACCGAGTTTGCTCAGGACAGAGACAGCTAGCTCTCTAAAGATACTATTCACCATTCGATTGTTTTCTCCCTATCTGCATTAACTCGATGCCCTTGAATATAAGTGCAGAATTTGTTTTCAGACTTAGACTATGCTTGTCTACTCAACTTGAGGCCGATGTTATTCGCGTTTCCCCCTTACTATTACGTGTAGCAATGACATTAGCATCCTCACACTCGCGGATATCCATGAGACAACTATAGTATCGAAGTAGACTACGTAATAGTAGCTTGGTCCTGCCTTTACTCTGGACTTTACTAATTAACGTAAGTAGTCATTAGTAGAATGATACTAACAGTTAAACTCAAGGATTATACAATAGTAGTATCCAGTACGTTATACTATACAGTTACTAGGCCAATGCACATCCAATCGACTGGGGGGGTATGTAGGAGATAGGGGTTTTGATCCGAGAAAGTTTAAAGAACATACAAAAAGAAAGCGACATGATACCTGTGCATCTGAAAAGATGGTACGGTGGTGAATGATTGAAACGGAGTCCGATCATGAACAGTATGTAAGAGAAGTAGAAGCGGAAACATGAGAGACGACCAGGTAACTGGGGCTAGCATGGAAGAGTGGCGTGCACTAACAGAATCCTGAAAACACAAAGTGTGGCACAAGCGGGCCCGCGTTGCCATTGAGTTGCCACCACTGAATAAGTCTTCTGTTTCTAGCCGGAGACATAGAGTGGCAGACATGTATGTGAACCATTCAGCCGTGGATTGTTCCTCGCTAACGGCGAGACTCGCCGCGAGAGCGGTTTGGTTGAGAAAGGAAGGAGCGGACACAGTGGAGGCTTCGAGCTCTTCAGCTTCGTAGAACAAGGATCGGCATGCATACATGAGGACAGAAGTTGCCCATAAACCAATGGGGTTGCATATATTGTAAGATCGAAGCTCCACATCACTGCTCGACGTACAATGCCTTCATTACGCATAGGCTATTGGTCAACTAGAATAGAACGCGGATAATGCATCACGACGTAATGTGGTATTCCGAGAACTAGAGATGCAGAGGAGGAAATATTGACCTATCAGGTAAACAGCTCCACTGTGGTGAAATGCTTCCAGCAAAGAACGAAAGGTAGGCAAAAGCTTTATAGTGATCGTTATCTGGAATGCTTTCAACAGTCCCACAGATTGAGATTGGCGTGTAGCCTTTGTCAACAACGTTACTCCCATACTTTGCTGGAATCGTGGATGATTGATAATGGGCTTGTACATGGAAATCGGAAGCATACATGTTGCTATAACCACCATCTTTGAATTTATGTAGCTTTGACTGAAGATAATTTCTAAAACCATATCCACTTGAGTACAGCTTATTGTAAATACCATGAATAATCGAGTGTACAAGATGGAGAACCCAAGGATTTGTAATTGTGTAAAATACATTATTTCTTATTCATTATTTACTTTATAGTACAATAATTTTAAAATTACTGTTAGTACTAGAGTAACTCTGTAAAATTGTTCACCAAAGAATTAATGACCTATCAGATAAAAGTTCCATTATTGTAAAATACCTCTAATAAACAGAAGTTATACAAAACCATTAGTAATACATTATTGTCTTACTTATTAAATTGACCTGTAAATATTTGTAGACTGTAATTATAATTAATCCTAAATTCTGCCAGAATTGTGGATACTTTAAAGTTTGTAATGTAACTGAATATAGAGACTGGAAGCACATATATTACTATAGCTACCTTAAATTTGACTCAACCATCTTTGAATTTACACAGTTATTATTAGAAGTAATTGTAAAAACTATGTCAAGTTAAGTGTAGATTGTAATAATTATATGAGTAATTAAGTTTACAAGTGGAAAATTTACAGACATTATAAAATAGGCTACTTTCTATTTTTTTAATATTTCATTAGTATAATATTTTAAAAAATGATTAGAGAGTACAAAGCTACAGAATTATTTAACAATTATATCTGTTTTAAGACTTTTGTAATTAGTTTAAATCTTAAAAATACTCTAAACTCTGTATACAATTATTATATGTGTTTATTAATTCTTAAAGTGTTTCTAATATAAGTAAGCTAATTCTGAAAATTTACATAACAAAATTATAAATTAGATTACTACTATTTAAAGTATAGTATATACAATATAGAGTTAAAAGGGTATAAAACTCATTAATAATACACTATTATTATGTACACTTTTACTAGCTCTCTTACTTTCTATAAATAATAATATGATACTATAAATAAGAAGAAGAAAAAAGAGAGTAAAACAGTAAAGTAATAAAAAAAGATAAAAGAAATAATATCTAGTCTGTCAGACTAAGCTCTCTAAATTAAGAAATAGTCTAAGTTAAGATAGAGAAAAGAAAAAAGATTTAGACTAAGTTAATAAGTATATATGTAAATTATAAATAAATGTACAATAATAATAATAAATGAAAGAGATAGTAGATAGTAAAGTTAGACTCAGAACAGAAATCTATACTCTCTTACATTCTACTAGAATAATACATACTTTATAATATACTTGTATATAAAGACTGAAAGCACATATATTACTGTAACTACTTTAAATTTAACTTAATTGTTTTTGAATTTTTGTACTTAGTTGAAAATAATTATAAATGAACTATTAGAAGTAGTATGAGTAATTAAGCTTATATGATAGAACATTCCAATTACTATTTATTTTGACAGAATAATATCTTCTATTGAAAAACTACTATAGACTGTTTTAAGAGTTTTAAAATTAGTCTATACTTAACAATATTAAAACTCTGTGTAGTACAATTATCATGTGTGTTCATTTTATCTAGACGTGTGTTCAATAGGTACTACTATCCACTCATTGTTGTTGTCCTTGTAGTGGTAGCAAGCCATTAGCTGCTGATTTGATCCAACTGAACAGATCTGAGTACAGAAATAAATGTGTTCATCCATGTCATATACTTATAAACCACCACAGTTTAAGATCTAGTATACAATATAGAGAAGAAGAGATGGCGAATTTATCAATGATATACTACTACTATGTACACTTTCACTTAAATTCCAGCTTCACAGTACACACAAAAGGCAAAAAAAGCAAAAAAAAAGACAATAAAAGTCCAGTCGGACTGAGCCCTCTGAGCCGAGTCCAGTGAGAAGAGTCCAAGTGAAGAGGGAAGAGATAGAGATCTAGGCCGGGTCGATAGGGATATGGTAATAGGTGGATATGTACAATGACGGAGAACTAGATGGGAGAGGGAATACTTAGAGAGTTGATGACAAAGCTAGACTCGGAACGGAAATGTATGCTCCCGATCCGAGGGTACGTTCTAGGATCCAATATAGAGTGCGTAGATTTACGGGGTAACAGTAGATGATGGCAAGAGAAAAGACTTTGGATGCCAGGTGTTCATGGCGAGGGCACGGCGGGGACGGAGTTTGAGATAGGCCCTGTTGAATGATTTAGACGGTGAACAACAAAATTGAACACAGTGAAGTGAAGGACGTACCAAAAGAAAAGCACAAGACATAATAATAACTCAGTGCGGTGCGGCTAGCCGCTCACAAACCTCTCTTCCCATCCCTAGTCTCCTCTTGCTGCTTGTTCTCTTCAGCCGCAATTAGCATCTTGTTGAAGTGCCTCACAAATTCCGCCTGCGCACCCGTCTCGGGGGAACACGGAAAGCGAGCATGTTTCTCAACGGTTGCCCATTGCTGTGCAATAACGTTTAACGCCTCTTCACCATCCTTACACCTTCCACTCTGAACTAACCAGCATCCTACGACCGTCCCTGTCCGCCCAATACCACCACGACAGTGAATTGCAGCAATTCTCCCTCGTTTTTCACAATTATGCAAAACAGTGAGTATTCGCGCGAGGAATGCCGGAGAACAAGGTAGGGAACGGTCCGGGATGGGGAAGCGGTAGTATTCGATCGTGTGTGTTTCGCTGGGTGAGAGGCCGCAGGAGTGTGCACGGACTGGGAGAAGTTGGGAGTAACCCAAGAGTTCTCCTGAAACGGTTAAGTCGATGAAGGTCCGTACACCTGCGGCGAGGAGTGCGTCGAGCTTGGGACGGATTGTCCCTGGGGCCCAAGGATATTCACAGGCCTGCGGACGCAAGATTAGCAAGAATCCGAACTTGATGGAGATAATGATTGAAAGTAGGGTAATACAAAATACGGACCACAAGATAGGGTGTAGCCCAATAGCTATTTGGTAAAGGTCGACGAAGAGCACCGTAGTGCGGGATATGCCTCGGCAGGGGTGCTTGTAAGTTAGACATGTTCGTCGTCTTTGTTACTTGAGCCTCGAGCTGGGCTTGAGTTTGATGCGCCTGGACCTGTTGCTGCACTTCTACGTTCGCCATGATTTCAGACGTATTTGTATTTGTAGATTTGGTCGTTCGAGAGGAAGAATGTGAATATGAGTTCGTAGCAGTAGATGAGGAGGACGAGGTCGTTGTCTGGAAGAAAGATGAGGCATTTCGGGTCAGACTACGAGATGCTTTAAAGACGGAAGCAGTCCGGGACGCGACAGCTGCAGCAGCGGATGCTGGCATCATTCGAACACGCTCTTTCACTCTTTCTCCGCTACACGTTATATATCTCTTGGCGCTCCAAACGTTTTGTCGTGTGCAGTATTTGACGCAGACTAGACGGAGCCACAGGAGAGCGCAGCAGAGAGAAGGATAGGAAGAAGCGGCAGCATAATTGGGGATGTGGGGAGGGAAGGCGCAGATTGAGTGGGGACGCGGAAGTAGTAGGATGACTTACAGTTAAAAGCTGCGCGGAATGGATGGGGATCCGTCCACTGTGTCCTCAATATTGCAGGCAGGCAGTCTAACCAATCTGCTCTCTGCTCTGACGCACAGCACAGTCACATCAAAGTTTGAGTTAAATCGTAAGGTCACAGTCACGTGGAGTCACATCAGCCGCCTACTCAACTTGCAATCGACGAGGAGACGCTCCAGAATCAGATAGGATAATGACGAGGGGATAGAGGATGGTAGTAGTCCGAGGGATAGTGTAAGGGAAAGCGCCGCGGGCTTTATCTAGTGCTTGCTGCCAAGCACCAGTGGCTCCTCTATATACCTGGGCCCGCCTCGCCTCACCCTCGCGACGAACAGTCGGACACTGTGCTGTGTGTGCTGTGCTTTATCAATGTGCAACGTGCACCCTCGGAGATCCCGACTTTCTCGTCCATTCCATCCCGGCACGGCGCCATCCAATTCATTTCTCATCTCAATTCAATTCGAAATCAGACAACAAGGCTGTCTGGCCCTTCGCAAGCTGTGCATTATCTCTTCGTCTCGCCTGAGGTGCAAGGCACCTTGGTCGTCGAGACGACAAAGCATTTCTTTTCTCTCGTTTCTCCCCTGCCTCCCCGTACATTTGATGCATATTTTTCTTGCGTTTTGTCTCAGATGTAGATTAGCAGGTGAAGTATCGGCCAATCTCGTGTGCTTATTTTAGAATGGGAAACTTCAGCGTTCTGCGGCGCTGGCATCTCGGACCGGCTGCGAAGAATTACGAGTTGGTGCGTATGGTACGGTGGTACCTCACCTTCGTGGCTTCTTTGGAGCTCAAAGGTACATAGTAGGATATGAACGTGCCTTCTAATCTGCGTCAGTCAGGCGTACAATGCACAAAGCGCGTGTTTGCTCTTCCGAAATTTGTTATACATGCAACAATCTATGCATGTGCTAGGAGAAATTGCGCCGAGATTCAATACTGATTGACCGCTATCGGATCGAGTTCGGAGAACATCCAAACGTCTTTATAGAGCCCAATAGGTCAAACACTTGTTCACTAACGATGATCGTATGCACAGACTGTGTATAGATTTAAATATGATGTAGTGGGTTAGACATAATCGTTCTAATCAAACACTCTATCAGTACGTAGTGGAAGCTCACTACTTCACTGCTGTTAAACTACACTTTTCTCTTTCTTTTTCTTAAAAATCCTCTATACTCAGTACTGTAAGTTACTGTAATAATTGGCCAGAATTTGGATTTATGGTGCATTCTGTAGAAACTTACTGATCTAAGTAAGAAAATAAGTATTTTAGCAACTATATTCATGCACTTAATATAAATTCATTTCTCTTAATTCTCAAAATAAACAATATTATTAGAATAATCTATAGAAAGCTAAAATCTTGATAGTTAAATATTACAGTAACACAAGCTTTAGTATAAACTAGTTATAATAAGTTCAGTATATATATTAACTTATTATATATAAAGTAATACTTATATTTAATAATATGATAATTATTATAAATCTCTTGTATAATTATGATTTCCTTCACAACTTACAATTGTTATTGTTTTCCTTGATACTATATTATCAGCATTTATTAGTTATACTTTAGCACAAAATAAGTGTGGTTGGAATTGAACAACTCACCTTGTAATACACCAGATTGTGCATAAGGAATTACTATATACAATCAGTCATACACAGAACCTCCACACTAAGAGAATGTGATATTAAACTTACTTGACATCTAACTGATACTATATATACTAAGATAATATGTTCCTGACATTGTACAGTAAATTGTGTGTGAATTCTAACCACACCATGTTATTTGAGACAATCTAGACTGATTCAACACATTTCTATCTTATTTTGACCCTATGTCAAGTCTTTTAATTAATTATTTAAAATTTTGTACAGATACATGTAAGACAAGGTACAGAGTCAGATTACAGTGTAAGTCAGAGTGTTTAAACAAAACAACATAATAATGATTCAACATAATACAGAAACAATCGTTATATTCCTTTGCTGGTACAAACCCGGAAGATGGTGTTGCTGGACAAGTGTATCCATTCCGTGCTGACCTCACGCAGAGAGGTACCCCTCCACTACGCCGGCCAGATTTCGATTCAACGCTTTAGACGCGTGAAGAAACGTTGAAGGACGAAATGTTGGTGATGATCAAGGCTGAGATTTCCATGGATTCGGGAGATGGGAGTCGAAATGTTCCTATCGGCATCGCCGTACGAAGACTTCCTGAGTCTCTGTTGCACAAGAAGTCCAAAGAGGTTTGCAGTAGGTGTACACAAGGTTATGGGCACGCGCACCCACTTGTCCTTACGTGATAACTACCATTCCCTTCCAAACCAAACATAGCCTATGAACTTATAGTAAGTAGTGAACGAGGAAACTAGCGCAGAGTTCTCCGCATAATCAATTTTGCTGAAGTTGTCGATCCACAACAGAAGGATAGTGTTGTAAAACGTCATTGATAAATGTCTAACAAGATTTCAGCAACAACCGTGTTTTAACATGTAGATTAACCGTGGACCGGGTATACGTGTGCTCCGATACTTCTTTTCTCCATGTGCTTGTAGGCGATGCGCTTCTCTTCGAGTATTCATTACACCGGGCAGAGAAGGAGGGTGGTTTTGGAATAAAGTTTGGCGCATCCCTATGTCGGGTATTCTTCTGCATTTATGTTGCTCAAAAGTCTAGAGATCGTTCGACATGGAGCGTATACAAATCTTCCAGTTATGTCGTAAGTTTCTCATTCTGCACCAAGGTTGATGAGCATTCCAACAAGACAAGTAGAAGAACATGGTCCGGATGTATCGATCAATCGCCGCATGTCCGTAACATTGGCGCAAAACATAAATTATAAAATTCGTTATCAAGATTGAGAACTTTATCAATTCTTCTCAACGTACCATTGCAGCCCCAGAACGGTGATAATGACGATATGTTTGGCGGCACTCAAAAATGCCAAATGGCTTAGCTCGTAAATCAGTCTTCGAAACCTGTATAACTCACAAGTGAACCGTCCCTATGGCGGTTCTTTCTATGCTGAACCGAACAACCATGCAACTAATGATTCTTCTTTCGTTCCATACTCAACCGCAAATTCCGCCGAACAAGAGACAAGACCGCCCTGGTTTTTTTGCTGAACCCGATTTTCGGCGACGCCGTCGAATTTTTCATCTTACGGAAGCTGAATTGGACCAGCGCATCAGCGTAAGGTACGACGAGGCGATGAGGATCGGGGTACTATGGAAGATAGCACCGTCACATCCGCCTTGTGTCTTGATCACAGTATGTTCTATAATTCACACTCGTGTCAGCCTCATGTCTGTATGAAATGATCGGAAGAGCAAAGTTCTAAAGCCGGAAGTCGGATACGAGGTAACCTTACGACAAGAAGTATAGCTGTGGGAAGAATTCATGAGGCGAGAATCCTAGAATCAGGGGAGGAGAGGGCGGAGGAGGTTTATTTACGCGAAGACGGGGCCGGAATCTTTTCAGGGGGCATAGGCGGGATGTCGAAGGTCACGTTCAGGACAAGAGAGGAAATGAAAGACACGGTGACCGCTCACAGAAAACCTGTCAATGCAGCTACTCCACACTCGAATAGTAAGGATCGCCAGAATATTTGCTTCCTAGAAAATGCCGGCACTATCTCATATTGAAATTGTCCCGGCGGGAGAGAACTGCAAGTTCTGTGAACAAGCGGGAGTCCGTCTTAACAGCGACAGAAGCTTCTGAGATGACGTTTTCCAACACAGCGAGTACGCGTACACATAAGCGAGTTATTCTGCATCCGAGAGGTAAATTAGCGTTTTTGAGAATTCGAAACCTTCTTTTCATCGTCACACCTTGTTTTGTTATTAGGAACGACAGACCCCATTCTCCAAGAGTATTGCTGGCAGATGTTAAAGCATGCGATGAGAAAAATATGCAAGATGACATGGAGATCCAAAGTGAGCGCAGACTGTTTAGCTACCCGCAAAGCCCGATCGGAGACGCCACTGAAGGTGAAAGGCTCTCACCAGCCGATCTATCTGTGCACCGAATGGGAATCATTCCTCACGCTCTGCCAACCCACGTCCGAAGGCACGCACCGTTTGTTTTCCCTTTATTTCCTTTCTGCGCCGGTATGAACATCTCTGTGGTTCTTCCGCAGGAGACGAAGACGCACCCTAGGTTCTTGAAAGATATTCTTTGACGGCCACGCTGTCCCGTCGAATGATAGACATCCATGGGAGATGATTGTGATAAGCACGAATATTTCGGACACACGATCTGTACCAGTCTTCGGGCCCGGGCATGTAGGGCATTAAGAGTCCTTAACATAGTTTGCAGACTTTGACTGCTTTTGTAGGCACCTTGTTCCTTCTTTTCATGTGTGTGCAATTGATGCTAAAGAAAGGAGACAGAGGCCCAAGAGTGATGTGGTCTTCCATTAGGAGAAGTTGGTGGGAATACGCGTCACATGTGCGTTCGAATTCTCGTCACACACATTCATACACGGCGCTGCTGTTGCTATTCACTTGACTAGACAACCTATCTATGTATCATCTCATCGCCATGCCACTGGCTACGCAACATACGCTGCCGGGGCCAGAAATTCAAAGCACATGAAGGAAGAACTCTGTTTTCCGTCATTTCTAAAGCCTCTTTCGTTCTCAGGTGACTGGACCTCATGTCATCCTCATGTCAAAGCTCTCTCGTATTCTCGACTTCTTATGAAGAAGAAGCAATAAGCCTATGTGGCGGTCGAAACATACCAGTTTAGCTTCGGTCCTAGCGGGCATCTCTCTCTTCTAAGAAGTCTTCTGGGTAAACTCGTCCGGTTCCCGCACGAGGCGATGACGGTCCCTGGTGTTTAATTTAGCAAACACTACAAGAACCTCCCTGGATTTCGTTGCTAGCTTGACTGTGTTTGTCGTTCTTTTGCAGCGTGAGTACGCATAATATGGTTGCTGATGACGAACCCGTATGAGGAAATATAAAAGGCTCTTCACTTGCGAGCCCGTAGACGGAACGTGTCTCTTGCTGACTTTTAAGCCCTCGTGAGCGCTTGCTTGCTAGCTTGAGCAGGGCTCTTGACAAGATAACAACTGCGATACCCTTCTTCTTTCTGAGGTGCAAAGTCCCTCTATCTCCACTAACGAACTTTTACGACGCTTGCTATGACTTCCAACAACACAGCACCGACACCTGTCTGGAACAAGTTCCACTCTTCTCGGCCGGTACCTAAGCCAATTTCCACAAGATCTAACCTTGTAAGTAACAATACTGCATCAGTGATTTTCGCTTTGTAAATGACAATGCTCGGAAAGCCTCCTAGACCCGCTACTTCACCTGCCCTCCCAACACCCCCAGAGACGGCACAGGTCCGCTGTGATAAGCGTGGCCTTAACGAATTAGAATCCGTCCCAGTTTCTCCCAGATCAGACCATCGCTGGTCAGAAGTTGTTCCGCCATCGACTGCGCTGACTTTTGCTGCAGTATGGGATCCAGAGGACGGCTTGGTTACGTTTGGCGGCGCATCCCTCAGCACTTCTGAAAACGGAGGCTGCAACGTTTCTCCGGAGGATGCCGATACGCGCTCTCAAGTGCTGACTGTTGACTTTCTTACGTTTGGAAGCTCGCCAGACACTGGCAAAGAAAGTTTACCATACCCTTATTCGCAATCACGCTTCGCCGCTAGTGAGATTTCCACCCAGCGGTTTCCCGTATCTCCGACGCGTCGCAGCTCCGCAGGAACCGGGCTGGCCCTTGACATGCCTTTTCGTGCAATATACGAGAAGGATGGGCATACACAACGAGGCGAGGCGCATCGTCTGGAGCCATCGACTGCTAAATCTGGGAGATCGCTTCGGGCACGTGTCAATCATCACCACTCCTCGTCGCACGATTCAACCGCGTCAAATAGCCTTGTAGCCTTCGGCGCCGGTATCTATAACCGTTTCCGTCGCGTCGCAACACCGAGGCAAGGCCATTCCCGAGCAGAGCGGTATTCCTTCCTGCGACGCACTGCTGCCGCCAAGGAGATCGGAAGCTCTTTGGAATATGGAGAAAACGATGGAGCGGCCCAGACGCGTGCTGGCGGTTCTCACATGGAGACACCACCGTCGCCACCACCAAAGTCTGCAGGTTTGCGCAGTATATTTGCTCGTTCAATCTGGCTTCGCGGCGGAGTTGAAGCTGGACGCGACGAAGGAATCGTTTACAGACCGCCGATCGAGGATGATCATGACGGGATTACCCTCGATACTGGTTTTGATCATATCGACGTAGATGATGACTTGGACGATGCTTGGCTCAGGCGGCATGACAGTGGATACGAGGAGCTTAGTGCGGCGCTAAATCGCGACGTCAACCAACTCGTAAGCATTGCTTTCCCTTTATGCGGTTGCAAGATATAAACTGAAGCAATTGTAGAAATCAACATTCTCCTGGACCACGACGTCTACCTCGCGTTACATAGATGTTGCAGACTATTTCGACGCAGATTCCGACACAGACTCGACCGTTTCTAGCCTTGGTGTACCCCTCGCATCGACTGTTTCTCCCTTCCACTCACAGCAGGAGAATTCGATTTCTGCTCATGCGCATGAAGGCGATTGTGACTCGGCGTGGCTTCCTGTTGATCCTCCGACTCCGCGGGCCGGGACTTACGTCCTTCCGTACCAGAGACCTCATCGCAAACTCTTCAGGAAGGACTCAAAGACGCAGATCGCCGTTCCTCCTGCAATGAAAATGGCATCGCATTCAAGGGCCTCTAAAGCCAACGAGGATCAGCACCATAATCCAGCCTGCCTGCAGTGCCACCTCCAAAATGGGTGTGCAGATCCGGAAGTAACACAGCATGTGACAACTTCGAAAGGGAAGGGCAGAGCAAATTCCCAGTCAGGCCTTTCCGACTCAATACGGAATACGGTCAGCTTTGGTCGACCGGCAGCCGTACGCTCTTCTTCCTCCCCGGCCTCCCTGCCGTTTCCGCATACCCGATCCCGATCGCTTCCAGGTTCGGGAGCTGCGACACCTGCAGAGGTGTTGTCTCGTGCCTCATACAACCACGAGTGGGCATATCCTGTCTCTTCACGCCCCATTTCTCATACTCGCTCTCCTTCTTCCCCTCAACCTGGATCATCAGCGTTCACCATGTCTATGCAACGATCTACAACTCCGACTCGGATGTGCCAACACGTATCGGACATGCGAGACGTTTTACGCGGCGTACAAAGCGGAATCCGTCCATCGACGCCTATTCCTGGTATGCCGCCTGTTCCACCTAAGAACCGACCGCCTCCCACGTCGTTCCGTCCTGTTTCGGCTGGTGGACGTGAAAGAGGGCGCTCACGTACACCAATGTCTTCCGCCGCTTTCTCACAAGCACGCTTCTCGGGACTTGCTCATCCTCTCACCCGCTCGCAAAGCCATAGAATGTCCGTGGAACCCACGTCGAGCTTGCGGTCACGCACACGAAGCTTGGAAAGTCTGCGAGGCACTGCTCAGGCCCTTGCTTCAGCATCTACTGCTCCTTTACGAAATTTGTGGCGTGCTCGATCGTTCATCCGTCACTCGCATAATGGGCAGTCCGGGAGATCTGCAACTGATGCTAATGATGACGAAGATGGTGTTTGGGTTTGTGTAGATATCAAACCTCCGGTCGATAAGGCGAAGTCGTCTCTTTCCTCTGAAGGGCCGGGCACTTGCCCTGGCGCGAGTGGATTTGCTAGTCCTACAGAGTCACCCATTTAACGAATGACAGCCTACACGCTATTAGCAAGAACAAATTCTCTTCACCAGTTTCTTACTATTTCGTATGCGATACGGCTTGTTTTGGACAATTTTTCGTTCTCATCGAACTTTCTTTTAACCCACTTCGATGCTGGGGCCTTCCTTGATTTCGTGTTTCTTCCTCTCCGCCTAGAATTCTCATTCTTTGCATGCCTCCTGGCTTTTCCTCTTCTCTCTCCCTTTGGTCTGGATGTATATGACATGCTCGAGATCTGTTGACCTTTGGACGCTCTGGTAACGTCCTTTGGTAATGATAGCCATGACTCTGTGACGTTATTCATGCCTTGTATGTACACTAGATAGACGCTCAGTTCCACAATCACCATCGCTTCCTGTACGTCAGGTCCGACGTCGGATCGGTTATTAATTGTATTTTCAGTTCAGTAATGACACGCTGGATCCGGAGTCGGCATTCAAACGAGTGAGCTAGGAATGCAGCACTGACTTAGCGCTGTTGTAAGCATCCAGACAGCGGTGCTCTCGGAGCCCGGCGGGTAATGCAAGTCATTAGGTGTCAGGCTTTTTATAAGTCAAGTCAAGTTATTTTGCATGAGTTCAGCGTCGCAGACTGTTCAGTTACAGTTAAGGACATGGTGTAGCCGCCAGTCGATCAGTCGAAATTCTGCTCTCGGGTGTTGATCCAGGCAGGACAGGTGCGAGATTAATTTATGGAATTTATCCCGAGTTGTCCGCTGTTGCCGCTGTGGAGGCCGAGGCCCGAGTTAAATAAATATAAACTCTATCTGCAAGAATGGCAATACGTCACATGACCATCTACCGACCTGTAAGTCGGGGACATCACGGCGAGTTACCTCTTTCTCTCCAGCGACTACCTCGGATTCATTCTCCCCATTCTCCCTCTCTTTCTCTTGTGCGACCTCCATGCGCCCGTCTACTGCGATAGCGAAGCGAAAATGCTTGGTTCTTACGAAGAAAATAGCGAGCGTTTTTTCCTGGCGCGCGCGTCCACATGATCAAAACCAGAAAACGCCCTCGCCGCCTACCAGCGCGACCGGGTCATTTACTGCGCGAATACCTCCAGAGCTTTGGCTCATTATCTTCCGAGAGGCGACACTTATTCCGCTGGATGATACGTCACAGGAAGTCTCCTTCCTGGAGCGCGAGCAGTCTACTGCACGTCAGTTCGATGCGTACCGTGATAATATCCGAGTAAAACTGAACCTAGCATATGTTTGTCGTCGATGGAATGCTCTCATGCGAGAGTTTTTGTACGAATTCATTTGGATTGGTCGAAAAACTCAGGCGAAGGCCTTGGCTTACACTCTGTCGTCTGAGGAGGCGAGGGGCTCGCCTGTGTCGAGTGGGTGGTATATCCGTCGTCTGCATATCGAGACGTCGACACTCGACCCCTGTGCGCCGATCGATGTCCGTGACATTCTGGATCATGCGACAAACCTCGTTGTGTACACGGACCAGCATTCGGTCAAGCAAAACGTGTTTGCGCCAGACCCGGATGACTGCTCTACTCAGGCAATCTTCTCACTGTTGGCACAGAGCAGCAAAGATCTTCGCCGAGTCTCATGGAAAAATGATGATGAGACGCCATTGTACATCCAGATGTCGGCATTATTATATCGACCGAGTGCCATCGAATACCTAGAGATCACATCAGGCTCCCCTGATCGCGCCGTATATACAACACCTGTCCAGTTTCCTGCGATCGAGCTTCCGGCATTGCGTTCGCTCAAATTGGAGGTGGACGACTTCTCCTTCTCTATTTTGGCTGCTTGGAAAGTGCCACAGTTGCGAAACCTTTCTGTCGTCTCGTGTGAATTCAACTACCGCGGCGTTGGATTTTCTTCCTTTTTCCAAATGCATGGATCGTCGTTGCGGCAGCTTGAGCTTGGCCACTCTTCGTCTCTCATCGAATCCCATGTCCTCAACCTCGCGCACCCTGAATTGCAATTGGCGAAGTGGTGTCCTAATCTCCGCGAGTTTATCTGTAGTGCGGACGCTGAGTGGCACTGGCAAACGCCGGACTGGATACCACGTAAGTGCAATGCGCGAAGGCTTGCTCTAGCATTTGCTGATATTTTTACGCATAGCGCACGTCTTACTACCCACTCATCCGAGGATCGAGTTCATCGGTATCCGCGGTATTGACAAACGCCTCGCGGAATGCGAGGAAACGTTCATGTTGCTCGAGCAACTCCTTTCTCTGCAGCGTGCCTTGTTCCCGAATTTGCGCTTCATACGTGACCTCAGCCCGGAAAGTCACGCACTTCGTACACACCGTCCTAGTGTTCGTATTGCGTCGTTCTGGTCACGCTTACTCAAATCTTGTCAAGAGCAAGGTGTATGGCTCGAGGACCTCCATGGCGTAAACATCACAAATCGTGCGCTGAAGCGTGCGAGCCTCGACCTATGGTCCCACTAGGTGATATTTGCGTTCTTCTCTTTTCCCTAACGTTATCTTGCATTGCTTTGTGAATACGCATAAAAACCCCGCATTCTTCACTTCCTCTCTTGTCCTCCTCCAGCGTTGTTATCTATAGCATGTATTGCGTATTTGCTTTCGGCTCTCCTTTCCCCTTACGACTCATCCAATTTCCAAGACGATACCCTTACATCCTTAGCTGTCTTGTACCCTGGAAGTGGCGTTCTAGCTTCTCGGGCCTCGGCTGGCCTTCTTTTGCATAACATTGTCTCACAACCGCGCATCCAACCTTGTACACTCACATGTCTTCTTGTGCAATTCTCATGACCCTATACCCGTTGTCTCCCCGCGGACACCACTTCGCATTCATATTTAAAGTCTCCACGAACCTCTTCCGTAAACTTAACGCATTGGCACCAATCCACATTCCTCATTCGCGCTACCGTCTGAGCGTTTCTGCATGCTGCTCCTAGACCCCATTTCTCCTTGCAGTGTAGCATTGTTTCCGCTAGGTTTCTTTCTTGGGCACTCAGCTTCCGTCTGATTTTCTTCTCTTTCCCCTTCTTCTCCGCATATACAGACTATTATTCCTGTCTTCTTTTCTCTCTTAAACATATAGAATGTCAGAAGTGCAATCATATATATATACTAACGTGTAGAAATAGCAACGAATTGCAATGTGTAGCTGTCCGTCCGGACAAAGAGTGGAGCAACACTGTGTTCGGGATGATGGTTCTAAGATTCCCGCTTTTACCGGTCATTGGTTGACGCTGGATAGAAGATGAAGAATATGATGAAGAATATGATGAAGAATATGCTGTGCGAGGGCTGGGATACATGATTTACAAGAAATATCAGAACACGATTGAAGGTTGAAAAACACCCGAGCATACTAATGCTTATATCAATCAAACCATGGCCCGCATAGATGATAGATCCTACAACCCAAGTGGCATAATGACACTTTATCCCTCGACATCGTTGACTGTCTGATCGGTTGATTGATCGAAATGAAGGGCTAAGCGTCTAGAAGATTGACGGATTTGCGACACGATCTCGAGACGTATTCATCATCAAGGAGTCGGTAATGAATCATCTCAAACACTTCGGTCATCAGTAGAGAGTAAGATGGTCTGTGCCTCGGCCCTCTACTGTTCATCAGCTGTTCATCATCCTTATAGCTTCCGCACAGTATTAGTATTCGTAGATAGACTTAGTATCATCGCGGCGACCTCATGAGCCGTCTGGCATTCCCGAGATGAAGAGAGGGGCTGGAGGTATCTTGGTGATATGATTGCTAGCACGTATTACTGTAATTGGCGAATCGGCGAAGGCTGTCGGAAACTTGACTGCGGAAGATGTACACAGTCATAAATGGGTGCGAAGTGAAGGCGGTGGGGTTGCAAGTGGTGAGGACATTGAGTTCGCCGAGTTTGTTAAAAGTATCTATCTCACTTTGGATTGACCCTCTAAAAGAGGTGCTAGTTCTTTATACTTCTGCAACCTGACTTTTCCTTTATCATGTTTATAGAGAGCACGTGGACAATCTGCATGTTATTACGCAAAGTAAGATAAACAAAATAGCTTTCCGAGGAATATTTACAAGAGCAGAATTGCTCACAAAAATTCGAAGTATAAGATCAGTGCCCATAGAGACTACACTTGTGAAGAGAGTAAACAAAAGTAGAATCTACTATCATTAGAAAGTAAGTTTGCATTAATGGATGCTGTGAAACAAGGCCTCCAAAGTCATAATGACTAGACTATAAAGTATATTGATTTAATATATGTGTTCTTCTAAAATTGCTAATTTCATAATGATCACATACTATCTTTATAACTCCCATTCCCAAAGGACTCAAATGTTTCTAGACAATACACTGTATATCTGATCTCTTATTTGGAAACCAAATATTGTTTGCTATTTGAAACGAATTAAGCCGTTTTACATGCCGTAGCTATTTTAACAAGACTTGATTTATAAGACGAAAGTCTGGTCCTTTACTTATTGCATGAAGTAAAGCAGGTATGTTATATTTAACACCTCAACACCTAATCCGAGAAAAATGTATCTGTGGCACAACAACTGCACTACGTCACTTCCTACAAGCCATGTCAGTCTATGAATTTCGAGAGCATCCTTTTACAGTAATGCAGCATTCCCTTCGTCCGTTACAGACCTGAGACCTCGACAAGGCAGTCGTTCCTCTTCAAAAAGTATGACCCTTGTGCTGTACCGCATCCAAGGCGCCAGTAGTGACTTTGGACGAAAGTTAGACTACTCCTTCAACTTCCGGGAGCTGGAGGATGCAGAAAAATTGTCGACCAATGTTCTAGAACATAACATTCATTAACTAAAATACATCCATTATGAACAGAGGGGTGAGCAGTGGGCAGCTGGCTTAGTTAGGGTCTGAATCCCATAAATCTTCGTCATCGGACGGAAGCCCGCAGTTTCCGAACCCGGATCCTTTGAGGATATGATGTCTGCAGTGGATGGTCAGCTAATTGCATTTGAGCAATCGTATAAGACGCACTTAGTTAATAGGTCGTTTACGCCAGCGGGGCCCGCTTCCCAGTCAACGCGGACCCATGTATGCACCAATTCACCATCACAATATGCAAGGAGGGTAGGTAATACATCAAGGTCGACGTCGGCATCCTGATTGTAATCCTCATCTTCATCCACTTCATCGAACGCATCCGAGGTGTTGTCCTTCTCGTCGTACGCATATGGGTCATCCTCATCATCTGCTTCGGTAATCCGATTTCGTGAGGCGCGTAAGTTCGATCGGGTATTTGAACTGGATATCGTTCGAGACATGGTAGAGGATGATGAAGCAAAACCAAGAACGGATGCTCTCGCGCGGAGAAATTTAGTGTCCGGGTTTGTACGAGCAAGTTGCGAGAGTTCAGTGTCTAAATCATGACATCGGTCAAGGGACTATAACAGAATACGTGAGCAGGGAATGGATTGATTTGAAGAAAACAACAATGGAAACGCACCGGATCGTACAGGTGTACTACGACCCAGGTCCCAGGCGCTTCCTTCTCCACCGCCGACACGAAATTCTTGACACCGACCTCTCTCAAATGGCCAAATCTCGGTTTGCCTCTCCCAGTGATTCCAGCGTTTACATCCTTAGGGGCTCCTTCTAACATCATCTTTTCTAGTTCCCTTTCACGCTCCTCTTCGAGATACGTCTTTCCGCCGAGATTCATCCGCTCCATCCGAGCATTCATAGCGGCAATTCCTTGCGTACGCTTTTCGCGTTCGCGAGCTTGTGCCTCCGCGCGATCACGGATGACGCCCTTCACACCTGTACGACCAGGTCCCATGCCGATTGAGCCATCTGGAGCGTCTTGAGATGGGGAGCTGATAATCTTGGATATCTGTCTTTCATGTTCGGCATCAGAGGAGTAGTCTACATCTTTCGCGTCTTCTGCGTTTGGCCAGTTTGAAAGGGGTTCGCGATCTGGGGATGGCGTGCGCTCGGGTGAGGAAGAGCGGGAGTTATTAAAGAGCTTGCCGGAAAGCACCAGTTCGTCCAAGTCCGCGTACTTTCTCGACCTTCATCAGAATCCATATATTCACTGATGGGTACGTCACTCACCATTGTTAAAGAAAGCACGGTACAAGTGGGAAGGTATAGTATGAGGCGACTGGACTGGAGTCACTGGACACTAGAGTACTGTTAGTTTACTAGTCACATGACGAGTGCAGGATGAAAATCATGATCAGGAAGCCTGAGGAAGGCAAATGCCTCCCTTAGTCTCTTCTATTTCTTCTCCAATCCAAGGCGAATACTCAATGCTAATACGGTGCGCGTACGTGGGTGTGGCGTGCATGCGTGGCGTGTGCCGAAGGTCGAGCAAAGCCATCTCTATGGTAATGTAGCTTTGTCTCAATGATTGATGCATTCAGACGCTAGTTACTAGAAGCGGTCTCTCCCTGATCCTCTGGCTGCGTACGTATAAAAGATATACGCGTCTTTATACAGTACATTGAACAAACAATAGGTAACCCGGGAAGGGTAGGGCTATAAAATTTTATCTGGTAAGCATAACCGTGCTTTAAGAAATTTGCCTGGCATACTATTTCCTAAGGCTTGCTCTTGGGGTGATTAGTTGGTCACTTGAATCCGTTGACGCCACTTGACAAGGCTGTGACTAAACTCGCCTTGGCCCTGGAGGCATCAAAGGACCCCTCTAAGCGCGATATCTTGGCATTCCCTCTTATAATTTAGCAGAAGGTCGCACTCTTTGTATGAATGCAATGCCACTTCAAGGTCGAAAAGGTTCCGAGTCTCTGTCTTCAAACAGGTCAAGACGCGCAAAAACAGGCGACACTGACTCCCACCGCCGCAGCGATGCAGGCAAAAGCAACACGTCCTCGCAACAGAGCGGACAGGCGCATAGACATGCGAATGGTGGTAAAAAACAAATTACTGTTAAAAGCACTAAAGCAAGCAGGAGGGTGACGTTGAAGACTGGGACGAGTGGGGAAGATCCCGGACCACGGGCGAGCTCGAAGTCAAGTCGTGATTCAGTTACATCAAAGGGAACCGCTGAAACAACCAAGCATAGCGTTGACAATAGAAAACTGCGAACAACTGACAGCCACATTACTAAGAGTGGTAGAAAAGCAAGCCATTCAAAGAAACCAAGGAAACGCACGAAACCTTTCAGGCTGACTGTCGGCGGGAAAATTGATGCAAGGCACACTGGGCATTGGGACTTACTTACAGCACAGCTAGCAATTGCTATTGCCAATGTGTATGAGTCTTTGTCCCAGGAAACAGCCCGAACAGCTTCGCCAAGTCGAACCAGAGAAGTTGCACAACAAGCCCTTAGATCAGATGCTTTTGGGATTTATACTTGGATCGTTGCCATAGTCAAGTTTGGCGACAACCCCGGACTCGAGGTTGACCTTGTAGTCGACACTGGCTCCGGACTTACTCATGTTGACGAGAAGCTCATTCGTGACTGTTGTGACGATTCGCTCAAACAAAGCAAGATTCAGCCCGAACGGTACGTGAAAGAAATTTTTGGGACAGATCCCGTCTCAACAGAAGGTCCACTTTATAAAACGACAATCACTGTGGGAAATACTAAGAGGGTTGAAATCAAGGAGCAAATGTTCTTCGTCGCTAAGAATGCAAAATACAACGGTGTGCTTGGTCTGGGTCCCCGCAGTCTTACAAAGGGAACCATTGTTGACCATCCTGAAGAGACGGTACCTACAGTGCTGGAAAATCTGATGGGACATGACGACTTGGACAAGGGCGTATTAGGTTTACATATTTTGCCGTTTCCAACAGGAGGGGATGGTGCATCTTTCACAGGATATTTAGATTTCGGAGGAGTCGATGAAAGTTCATTCACACAAAACATGGTCTACATGGATATGACTGATACCGGACTGACCGCGGACTACTATGGTCTTGAAGCAAAACTGACATATGGCGACAGTGGACTTTATATTATTGGGTCAAGGGGTAAGTCTAATTCAGTCCCAGGAGTTATCGATTCCGGAGCGCTGGGAATACAACTCCTCAAAGCGACATTCGAGAAGCTGGTTTTAGCTATGTTGCAAACTGATGTCATCGTTGAGGCACCTGGTCAAGGAGGATCAAGTAATTATTGGACAATCAAGGAAGAGCACCTTCTGAACTTGCAAGACATGACGTTTCACTTTCTGGACAAGTGCACGGGAAAATGGACCAAGTTCACTATTCCCGCACACGGGCTAGTCTTTCCACCAGAAATTAGAGAAGTCATGGGCGTGAAGGAAGGATGGCTAGCCCTTACCATCCGGGAGTGTCCGATACAGTTTGAACTGCTACTAGGAACCTCATTTTGTAAGTGATAGGTCATTCTATCGTCCTCTTTCTAATCTGATATTCGGTAACTTGAAAGTACAAAGGTTCTATGCAATGTTCGACATTTTAAACAGGGTAATAGGCATTGCTCAGACGAGGTACACGAGCTACATGAGCACAGACCTCATTGAGATGTACGCCAGACTCTTAAGTCAAAAAGCAAATGCCTGTCAAATCACCAGTCCCGAGTCAACAAGTGGATCTCGTTCTTGAAGTGGCACAATAGATATCATGTATCCGGCATGATTTGCGAGTTCTGTGGTGTGGAACTGCCGCAAACACGTGTTGTACTTGTCTGCTATGAGTACAATGTCACGGTATCGTAGGAAATTTACACATTGAATGGTGGATGCCTACATCCTAAGGATTCGTTCTTCTCTCACGACATCATGACCCAAATTGCTAGACCCCGGTAGGATTCGTGAGTATATTGTCAGTTGTACAAGATTAACTCTCAATGAGGAGTTTGGAGTGTTCATAAGAATATGCGCAGTCTATATGGCATCAGGTCAAAGTGTATGCGTTTTAGCTTTTGCAATAATCATACTGCGTATCTTCGATGACAGCTTTGCATTCCGATCTTTATATGCGTCTCAGGAGCGATTAAGGCAACACTGTGCTCTAGCGCTTAATGTGTTTAATATCCCTCAGAATTTATTATAAAGAGAAAAGGTCATACAGATTGGCTCCGTAAGTTAAACTAGAGACACTGGGAGTAGTACGCGTTTGCAACTGTGCAAGTGTAGGGTGATGCACAAGCTAGAAGCAAAGCACACGTGAATACCAGGCCAGAATAAACTGAAAAGCAGCACTCACTCGTCGGCCCCGTATAGCCGATACCTCCGCATTGAGCTGCAGAAAACCATTCAGTTCAAAGCATTAAATAGCGTAAGTTTATTGACTTACCCCAGTGGGCGGCAGTACCCGACGATGGAGACGATGGAGTGCCTGTAGAAACCGGTGCACTGCTGGATGGCGAAGCCGGGATGGACGACGGGCCCGAGCCGCTTCCAGGAGTCAAATTGCTCAGCCCGAACCAGTTAAGAACATCGTTCGCCTGCTCTGGGACAGTGTGACCAACACCCTGAGCAAGGATAGCCTGGACGTTCGGACCGAAGGATGCCCTCGAGTAACCGGGAAGAGGGTCATTGGTGGTGTTGGACGTCGGAGTCTGGCTGACACCAAAGACATTCGTCCATTGCTTAATGTCCTCCCAGAAGTTCTGAGGATAGAGGGTCGTGTCGCTGAAATAACATGAGCTCAATAAACCATCATACTTTACACAAATTCCTTACACGGTTCCATGCCAGAACTGGAATTTCGGACGAGGTCCCGTGTAACCAGGATAGGCATTTCTGACAAGATCGCCCTAAAAATGGTCGATAAGGATGGATGCGAAGAAAATCGATACACAGGATGCTCACCCATTGCTCTGGTGTCATAATGAGCTCACCAAGTGCGCATTGCGCTGCCAATTATTCAAAAAAAATGTTAGAGGTCTTGGCTAACAAAGTTGGCAGACAACTCACAGTTCCACATATCTGGGCCCGCGAAGCATCCGAATGGGACACCAGAGAATGCAGAGCCGGCTTGGAAGACGTCTGGGTATCTATTTGACGATGGATTAGGTCAAAATGGAGAAAAACGACTTCCTTGACTGTCACTCACGCTCCCATCAGGACGTTCGTCATCATTGCTCCAGAGCTCGTTCCGGTTGCAAAGACGCGGCTGACATCAACGCCGTAATTTTGAATCGCATAACGGACCTTGTCGATCAGTCAATTTCGAGAGATCAATATCGGAGCAGCTGGAGCACCTACTTGAGATACAATTCCCAGGGAATCTCCTCCAGCATTGTGACTCAAGGTCTGTGGCGTGTGGACATCCCTGAATTGAGGATTAGTTGGTTTGAACACTGGAATTCTAGTAAACATACCAGCATCCTGGAAGGATAGTCGGTCAGACCAAAACAAACACTAAAAAGAAAATGTCATACCTCCCGAGTCAGGCGCGTTCGGGTAGATCACAATGAAGCCGTGAGTGTCCGCAAGATTAGCATATTGCGTCCCTTGGAAGTATGCCTGCGCAGTTCCAGTGCAATAGTGCATAGCAACGATAAGTGGTGGCGGCGAGGCGAGCTTCGCCGGCTTGTAAACGAACATCCCGACCTGTTCGTATTAGAGCATAAGATCGAAATTCGTAGACTACATGGAGGGAGTTATACATACATTTGTAGGGTTTTGGCCGAAGTTCGTTACTTGCACAAGCTGACCCTGTGCAGCGAATGCACCAACAGCAGACAGGAGGACGGTAGCAAGAGTCTTGACAAACATTTTCAAACCGGGGTACGGAGAAGTCCACAGGGCTAGCACGTCCAGTTGTGCGCCTTAAATACGCGAAGGAAGGCATATTTTCGGAGCGAAAAAACGCGGCCACTTGAAGATCCTTGAGGTGTTGGTCATATGGTGTGCGGCCCGCGCGGTCTCGTCAGTGTACGAGACACCTGACGACAGTACATTGGTTCATGAATACTTCCGTATCGACAAAGAGTAGTATCCGGAGAGTCGGTCGGCACGTTCTCGGTAAAAAAATCCCCGGGGACCTAGGCAATGAAGAACAATTTCATTTACGCGCGAAGAAGAATAGAAACAAGCCACAATACATTCTTAAATTGGGCGATCGGATTCTTTGAAAGAGACGTGGCAGTAAGTTGTCTTGTCGCATGTTCTACATGTGGATTGAATCGATTTCACGAGATCAGGATAGACTGGCGGTAGCTTCTCTCCAATGTGGCCATTATAGTCGCGCGGAAAAGCGAGAGAAGTAACTGGTAAAGCCGATATTCTTCACTAGTGCATCGACTGCAAATAGAAAATACTGATCAGGACTTTTACTCGCTAGGTACAAATCGTCAACGAGAGATGTTCGCGGTTTTCTCGGATGCACTTGTGTACTGGGCAGCCAGTCATCGTGCAAGGTGCAGTCAGGATATGACCTGAACCGTGGCAGGGTTTCTATCAAATCAATAGAGTCGTATGCTTTACGTCATTGCAGTCGTCTGTCGATTCAATTCAGCATTATCCGGGCTGTCTGAATGATGCTACATAAGTACATACCGGCGGTGTGAAATAGGCGCAATGAAGTATTAATAATAAGGTCGTGAAGTGGGCTCTTAAATTTTCAGGATACGCAACACTGTAGTTATCATGGAGCTACCCGAATTGGCAATGACGAAGTTTCATGGCGTACATAATAAGCATACAGACGTCTTCACCAAATTTGCCAGACGGATTCTAAGTTGTGCTACTGTACAGCAATTTTTATGTGCCTATAATGTTTACTACCAGCTTTCTCCATGAGAGTTTACAGAGTAAAAAAGGGGTTCACCACCGTCGCGGGCGTACAAATTTACTCCTTGTTACTGAGAGCGGCAACACCGGGAAGTGTCTGTGCAAACATGAAAAGTGTTAGCCTGGACCTAATGTGAATACTTGATATGGATGTACCTTGCCCTCGAGTAGTTCAAGAGATGCCCCACCACCAGTGCTAACATGGCTCAGCTTGTCTTCCTCACCCTGTTGTGCAACGAGTGTTGCAGTGTCCCCACCGCCGACTATAACAACATTTCCACTCTGCGCAGCTTTGATATTTGCAGCAAGCAGCGCTTTTGAGCCCCCAGAAAACTTCTCGAACTCAAACACGCCGGGAGGGCCGTTCCAGAGGATGGTCTTCGCGCTTAGAACGGTCAGTTCGAAAAGTTCTCGGCTCTTCTCACCGCAATCGAGACCCATCCAGTCGTCCGGAATGCCACTTTCGTCTGTCGCGGTGCCTGTATTTGCGTCCTTGTTGAAGTCATCCGCCGTGATGTAGTCGACGGGGAAGACAAGCTCGACTTCGTTCTTCTTCGCCTTCTCAACGAGTTCGGCAACTTTCTGTGAACCGGCCTCATCAAATAAAGATTTTCCGATCTGCAGCACGGCCGTAAAATATAAACTCAAGCGCGTGATCAGCGTAACTGGAAAGACGCACATTTACACCATTGAGAGTCTTCTTGAAAGTGAATGCCATTCCGCCACAAATGATGAGTTTGTTGACCTTGTCGAGCAGGTTATCAATCAGCTGAATCTTATCGGATACCTTCGCACCACCAAGAATTGCAAGGAATGGCCTCTCAGGGTGTTCGAGAGCTTTTGCGAAGTAATCAAGTTCTTTCTTCATGAGGAATCCAGCAGCACGCTGATCGAGCTTGACGCCAACCATACTAGCGTGTGCACGGTGCGCAGTGCCAAACGCGTCGTTGACGTAGACATCACCAAGCTTCGTCAAGCCCGCACAGAATTCTTCAACAGCTTGCTTGTCTGCCTTCTTCTTTGTCCCGTCCTTCTGTTTAGCCGAGCCTTCTTCCTCGATGTGGAAGCGTAGGTTCTCGAGGAGAATAACAGAGCCCTCAGGTGCGGACGCAACAGTCTGTTCCACCTCTGGACCGACACAGTCTTTGGTAAAGATAACAGGTTTTCCGAGGCGTTGTTCTAGTTCCTTCGCCACAGGTTCCAGAGAGTATTTCGGATTGACTTGGCCGTCTGGGCGTCCGAGGTGCGACATCAAGATAACTGCGCGAGCTCCTACAGGCACGCGTTAGACCTTATGTCGACAATATCCAACGGAGCTGAGCTTTCCCACCATTATTTATTGCGTGTTCTATCGTCGGGAGGGCTGCGACGATACGCTGTATTCAATCTCGTTAGATCTAGACGATGAACACATGACAAGCGAGAGGACGAACTGCGGGGTTTGTGATTTTGCCGTCCTGCATGGGGACATTGAAGTCAACACGAATGAGGACCCTCTTTCCCGAGAGATCGAGGTCAGTGATTGAGAGTTTGTTCGAGAGAGACATTGTGGATGGTGGACGAACGGAGGAAAGGTTGGGGTGGATGTATGCGCTGACGTCGAGAGTTAAATGCGCGATGGTCGGCGTGATCCGGTTATCTCCATAACAAGTGTAAATTTCTCACATACTCTGGATTGTTTCTTGACTTCCTTTCGCGCCTTTTCACAACATTTTGTTGCTTTAATCATGTCAGATCCACTAGCCCTCGAAAATCTGCGCTTGCATTCTTCATGATTTACCCGTTGCTTAGCAGTATGATCATCGAGAGTACAACATTTCGCAAAAAAAAAGAAGAGTAACTTGCTCCTGCTCGACCCGATCAGTACTATATTTCCGCGTTGCCACGGTTCTTCCCAGACCTTCCCTTCTCCGCACCGCGTCCGCAACAACATCGTCTCCCTGCGAACGTGCATCTACCGTCCTGGACTCATATCTGATTAACTCACATCTGGATGGTGAATATAATCGATGCAGCTCAGTGCTCCTCAGACACTTCGATCGTCACTCCTGGGATTTGGCTTATCTCTTGTCTATGGCTTCCTACTGTGTTTGTCTTACTAAAAGGGCAGACCTCGCTATTCATCTGGAAAGTTGACTGTCTTTACTGCCTCTAGGCATCGCCTACCTTCCATGTTGCCACTATCAGCATTCACTAAGGAACTTTTCTTACTCAACTGCATTTGCGCATCCATACTAAATTATCCTACTGCTTGGTGTCTTTTATGAGCGTTGATTTATGTCCTTGGAATATGGATCCTGTTATGAATTGGTGAATCCACCGCAATTGTGTATTGCATCGCATGCGTGGAATCTTTTGAACACCTAGCCGTAAGCATCGTTCTCCTGCTGTCCTGGTTGTTATAACTGCTCAATTTACTGATCACTTGAGGCTTTTCTGAACCTGACTCGGACAAGGCACGAGGAGCAGTCTCAAATCGGAACCCTCTAATAATCTTACGAACTCTGTGATTATTTTATGCTGAGGGTTAAAGGGCACTTGAGCTACCGATAAAAACTTTCGAACTCGCAATTAAGTCATGTACATTTGAGGTGCGCTCGTCACGCGGTGTAAGCACATATGTTTCCGGCTCGCTAAGCTCGCATGTCTTCTTTTCTCATGCATGACAGGCGTATAAGGTTTATAGACCTCCGAGACCCGCTCGGATAGCTCCAGAAGGGCGTGGGTAAGTACCGCGCGAACATGCGCTCTGGCGGAATCACCTTGCCTAAACCCGTGGAGAAAGTGGTTCTATTGTTGCTATTCCCGACCTTCAGAAGTGCACGACATACTCACTTAGGCTGGTGCTTCACGCTATTCTGCTGAGTCGTTCGGCGAAAACGGCTCCGTGGCAACTTGAATAAAACCAGGAGAACAGATCCTGGCCGAACAAGTCGTTCTCGTATCTCGTCATCAAGGAAATCATGTCTATCTTCAACTCTTCAACGTCGGGAATACCAAACCCGCCGGAACTTGGCTCGATTGATCTACAACATAATGTAGGATATCTAGCGGGCTGTGCTCTTGTTCTAGGCTTCTCCGCTCTGCAGTTTGTTCAGGCCCGCAAACGCGATGTGTGTAGCTTCGATTGTTATATGTAAAAAGTACTTCTTGACCCGCTCTTCCTCAAAGATTGCGGTTCCGGCTGTCGGTCCCGCCGGATGGTTGACATCGTACTATGGAGCACTGAAATTTATAACAAGCTCGAGAGCTATGCTGCAAGAAGGATACGACAAAGTGAGTTGGGACTTGAGCACGGGGAGACTGATGTTGATTCGATCGGGAATTAGTTCAAGTCTCGTACATTCAAGGTCCCCCAGATGAGGCACTGGCTGGTCGTTGTCAACACCCCGGAACTTATCGACGAGGTGCGCAGAGCGCCTGACAACAAGTTGTCGTTCATGGAAGCAACGAGAGATGTGAGCGATTTTATTGTTTGCAGTGTCCAATATTCGTATTGACAGACGCTCCAAAGTCTATTTCGTCAGAATTCACCATGGGCCGCCTCGTGGATGCAGATTTGTACCATGTTCCGATAGTTCGTACTCAGCTGACGCGTAGCATTTCTGGGTTGTTTGAAGGCATTAAGGAGGAGATCGAGTTGGGCTTCGAAGAAGGCATAAATGCGAAGGGGTCTGGTGCGTTTCCTCCTACTATGGTGGGACTGAATTAAACACTGATCAATATTTTAGAATGGGTTTCACGTCCTGCTCTCAGCACCGTGATGCAGGTCGTTGGTAGAGCAAGCAACCGAGTCTTTGTCGGTCTTCCTCTTTGTAAGCTGCATGCCATTACATTGTTTCACAATCCGCCTGACACCACTTTCAATTTAGGCAGGAACAAGGATTACCTTGAGCTTAACGTGCGATTCACTATTGACGTAATCAAAGCCGCGCAAATCATTCGAATGTTCCCTGTATTCATGAAAGGGTACGTGATTAACCTATATTCCCAGAAGTGATAAGTAGAAATGAGAATTTCATTCTCAGTATTGTCGGCGAGCTCCTCACCTCTGTGCCAGCGAGCACCCGTCGCGGTATCAAGCACCTCGCACCGATCATTGAATATCGTTTGAAACAGATGGAGGAACACGGTAATGAGTGGCCAGGAAAACCGGCAAGTGCATCTTGATACCGATTTGCCTCGATATTTTTGCTCACAAGGCGCACTCGTATACAGAATGACATGTTGACTTGGATCATCGACGAAGCTCCGAATGACGAACAAAAATCAGTTCAAGGATTAACTCAGCGTATTCTCAGCCTAAACTTTGCGGCGATCCATACTTCATCACATGTAAGATTCCTGGATGGACATTTCTCATCATCGTTACTCATTTGCGTTATAGAGTTTTACACATGGATTGTTGCACCTTGCAGCGCACCCAGAGTACATTGCACCAATGCGCGAGGAGGCAGAGCGCGTGATCGAGTCGGACGGATGGACGAAGCTTTCTATGCAAAAAATGCGGAAGATTGATAGCTTTTTGAAAGAAAGTCAGCGGTTTAGTGGACTAGGAAATAGTTCGTCACCCTTATCTCTGTAATATTGTTTCGTTTGTCACTGACATGTTTCATGGTAATGTAGTATCTATGACACGAAAAGCCCTGGCTGATTACAAGCTCTCTGACGGCACATTCCTTCCCAAAGGATCATTTGTAACTTGCAACGCATATTCAGTGCACCGCAATGATGGTGTATATGCGGATGCTAGTGAATTCCGCCCCTTCAGGTTCTCGGACCATCGAGAAGAAAGCGCAGAGGAGGCGACGCATCACCAGCTCGTGTCCACGAGCAATGAGTTCCTACCTTTCGGACACGGACGACATGCTTGGTGAGTTCGCGGCTCTTAGTAGGAGCTGGATATAGAACTAATTTCTCCTCTCTCTTTGTAACAGCCCTGGTCGGTTCTTCGCTGCAAATGAACTTAAAGCGATGATGGCGTATCTCGTGTTGAACTATGATATGAAGCTACCCGACGGACAGGATCGGCCGAAGGACCTCGAGTTCGATGGATCACTATCGCCTAATCCGAAGGCACATGTTCTTTTCAGGAGAAGGCAGACGTAAATCGATTGATTTCAATCTTTCGTTGATGTTCTCAGTTATTTTCCATATGCAATTTATCGCGTGAAGGCGAGAAGAAATACTTGCTGTACTCTTGATTCTTACCAGTTGATGAATGTACTTACTATTTGATGTTACTCCTTCTCCCATTGGGTAAGAGCTAGAGTACTGCCGTATGCCTAGCAAGATGCATATGACAAGGGAAAATGCTGCGAATGGTGATGTGATCATTGATTGAGTGCAGTATACGAATAATTACCGCAGATTGCGTATCTAATGAGACTAAACACAATTTGGGGGCTAAGGTGTATATAATGTCTTGTTCCATGCGACTGGTTGGACTTAGTGAAATTCCTCGCGCGTATAGGCGTTGTAGTGCATTGTATGATTCTCAGTTTCAGAATTTTGGACCGTAAAGTTGAGAGAACTTTTGAGGAATCTTCGATGCCAAACTCTACAATTCAGTCAACTAGTTCAAGTTGACATTGTTAAACATTATAAGAAATGATAATTTTTCAATGGAATTATAATATTTGAGTGAAATTTATTGCATTATATGTACGAAGATACTGGAAACTATGGAATGAATATTACTTCAACTACATCACATGTACACAAAATGCACACGTAGGTATCTAAAGTTTTCCCAAAAATTTGGTGAAAAATCAGGTCCAAAGCAGAAACGTGCTGTACTGAAAGTGGCTGGGTCTTTTTCCCCAACGCTTTGAGCACCCAAGAAATAGGGTTTCCCTTGCTTTATGAAAAAGACGTGCGAGACTTATTATTAGATATGCTATGCACTGTAAATGCGAGCAGCTCTCAGAAGACTGTCAATGAGATTACATAGACACAGAGGTGAAGTCGCGGTTGTTGACCGTGAGATGACGTCAGAAAATAAAGTTGCAGCCAAATATATCATACCCTTCTTCGCAACTGCGACCGAGACTTTATTCTGGCTTGCTCCGCATAACTCCTCTACTTAGCAGATGGCCATGACAGGAGATCCGCATTCCACCAACGGCCCACCTGGCCAACGTCATGTCTCTCGAGTCTATTGCAATGACGCGCCAGTGACGTCGCCCAGCCTCGTCCGCTTCCTCTTATACGATTTCCGACTGCACTTGTCTCGCTCCAGTACTACTAGTAGTTAGCATTCCTGCCGCTGAATACCCCAGCACCAAGTTCTTTCCTCTCCTCATCCCACCATGTCCCTCCCCACAGCCCCTCGCGACATTTCTGAAAACCCTCAGGCGGGTGCAGTCACTGACCCCGTAAACAAGCAACAGAAGGACGCGGATGTCGACCGCAAGGCAAATATTTATTTTTTAAATACTTGTTTCGGGTGGCACAACTCATCACTTCTAAATTGTCGATTATAGTTGCGCTTCTATGGTGTAATTGAGGCATTCCGCGAAGGCAGACTACCCGACAATCAGCAGATTGACGAAACTCTTCGTTATGTCAAAGACAATGCACCCATGGATGTCGGCGAGCTCTCACCAGAAGGGCAACGTCTCGTGCAGGATGTCCGTGATATCGTCGATACAGCTCGTGCTATAGTCGCTGAGAAGAATGCGGACGAGCTATTCCAGAACTTCCTTTGGCACACACGAGCAGTGGATGCTAGTCGCGCGAAGCAAGACCCGAACAGCCTCGCTCCCGTCGACAAAAACAAGGCGACATCGGATGGACAACAAGCTGTCACACATCTGAGAACATTACTCACTCTCGTCCTTACAAATGCTGAAACAAGAAAGCTCCTTGGTGATTTTGCCCTAATCGGACGCGATTTGTTTGCCAGAGGTGCCGTAAAGGCCGCAGAGTTGTCTCGTCCGGATCAGGAACGCCTCGCACGCGTCGATGATCCCGCTCCTGCTGACCAGTTCCACACAGCTGGTGGGCAGACGACAACGGCGCAAAACGGCGACACTCCCGTACTTGAAGCAAACGTGGCAGGACGCACTATTCAACAACACCCTCATGAACCATTGGGCACTGGTGCAAAGATCCGTGGACCAGGTCCTGATGATCGTGACTTCCGAACTGGCGAACAAGCGAAGCAGGATGCGCGAGGCTTCGTTGATAGTACAAAGCAAGCAGGCAAAGAGCAAGCTCAGCGCGAGAAGGACGACATTCGAGTTCAGACTGAAGAAACTAACGCTGAGGTGGATGCACGTGAAGACCCGAATGAGAAGAAAGAAGTTCTGCAGAAGTCAGGTCTTAAAGACAAATTCGTTGGCTACAGAGACCAAATTATGAATCGTGTGCCACAGGAACACAAGGACAAAGCATCTGAGCATCACGATCGCGTCAAGACGTTCCTATCCGAGGAGTATTTCCCCGAGGAACGTCGTGACCAGTTCATTTTCCGCGGAAAGAAGGTATTTACTATTGTCTATCTACTTAGAACTAGTGCTAATATTTTATTGTAGGTCATTGTAGAGTGCCAACGACATGATGACTACCAGCAAGCAGTCAGGTGGCTGCTTGGTTTTCTTGAAGAATACGCTGGTCATGCCCATACTGCATCGTCAAAGGGTGCCGACTCGCATGACGCACTTCGCAACGATCCTTCACTCCAGCAGGCTCTCGCCGAGATTCGCATGCTTCTTGAACGTTTCGCCAATGGACGGAGCTTCTCTGAGATCACCGACCGTATTCAAGTTCTTTATGACGATGCTCATTCTGATGAAGCACTTCGAAACTGGTTTAAAGAGGTTGATTCATATGCTCGTCGAGTAAGTTTTCCCTTCTCATTGTTTATTCTCACATCTGAGCATTGTCTCCGTAGTGCCTTCTTGAACCTGGATTCGTCTTGCAACCGCAATGCAATGATATAGCGCGCAAGTTGCAGGATACGGGCCGCCAATTCTACGATGGTAAATACAAGAGTCACTTTGATGCCGTCTTTGATGCCATCGGATCATTCTTCTCCGCAATGGGCGACGATCCTCTCAATGCACGCTTCGGCCAGGATTGGGCACGTCTCACGAAGGATCTACTCTTCGACTCGGAAGGCTCGCTCAAATTCAAACCAGAGCTGTGGCATGATATTCGTAAAGTTATACTTCCCGCAGTCATTGACAAAGTCGGATATATCCCTATTCCACGTGTCGAATACACCGACGACTCACTCGATCTTGTACTCGAGAACCTCACTCTTTCTGGGCGTAATTTGTTCCCGAAGTGCGTAACCGCAGGTTCAATCTTGATATTCCTCTAACCCTTCGCACAGCATTGTCACACTTGAAGCGCACAACTTTGTCAAGTTTTCGCCATACGACGCGATTTCGGATGAGCACCACCATGAGATCACACTCCACCTCGGGCACATTCAGGCAGACATGCGTGACGTTGCCTTTTACTTCAACAAGAAGACTGGAATTCCAAAGATCAAGGACTCCGGTCTTGCGGACGTCATTCTTGGTGGAGAAGGTCTAAGTGTACGTCGCCCAGTTACTTCTCATATCAATTACTCATCCAACTTGACGACTTTGTAGGCGACCGTCCATCTTGTCTCAGCGCAAAAGGACCCGTCAAGCGTGTACAAGGTTAAGAATGTAAACGTGAAAGTCGACTCGCTCAAGTTCTCTATTCGTGATTCGAAACATGACACGCTCTACAACACGCTCCGCCCTCTTGCTACGGGCCTGGTAAAGAAACAAATTCAGAAGGCGCTTAGTGGCGCGTTGACGACTGGTCTTGAATACGTTGACGGACAACTTGTTGGTGTTCGCGACCGTATGAACGAAGCGAAAGCGAGCGACGAAGGCAGCCGGACGAAGGTCCTACAAGATGTACGTATTGTTCATTCCGAGTCCAATCATCTACTGACGCTCGCCGAAGCTGTTCCATCGTAAAAAGGACGAGGGTGCGAGCAAGGCCGAATCTTCAAAGTCAGCACGCCACAGTCAATTTAAGGTTGTCGCGAAGCGCGATTCAGTGCTTATCCATGACCAAGGACATCCTGCGGGATGGGTTAATCGTCAACAGGAGCGTGCTGATGCTGCGAAGGATGGGCATGAGTGGCGCTCAAAAGCTTTCTCAATTGTTTAAACGTCACGACTGTTGTTATCTTTTATGTTTATGGCTTGACGCGCTGTATACCGTTTCCTTGCGCATCATGACCGTCCTATGTTCACAAGTATAGCTTGTCGTCTACCCTCGTCTTTGTTGTAAATGTATGTTACACAGTTTATGAATACTAGTCCTAGCTTGTCTTTTGTCACAATTATCAATTACTGTGGTATTGATGTAGAATGAATGGAAACGATATTTGTTCATATATTCTATATTCCAAGTCGCTAATTTTTACACTGATTCTATGGCAGGTCCTTTACCCAAGAGCAAATCTACTAGGAGAGCTAATTGAATTGAAACTTATATCAATAAACATCCAGTTGAGCTTGCCGTCAGTGTACACAGTAACCTTGTGCCATCGGAGGTAAGATTCTTCTTCATTGCTATGACTCGTCGCTAGAAGATTCCTGTATCATAGCTTTGCGAAGTCACAAAAACCTTCGGAGAACTTGATTAATTGCTGCAATTGGTTAAAAAAAGAGGTCCGGGAGAAGATATAGTACATGCGTATCGTAGGTGACGCGTCTTTGGAACGACGTGAATGAGAGAGTGTATGACATATGACATAGCATTAATGTCAATAAAGAAAATGGAGAAGTTACGAGTCGTTGTTCTTGGCTCCGCATTGGTTCAGTCCTGCCCCGCAGAACTGGGCGGCAATCACCCATATAATAACCTAAAAACACAACGATTTCAATATTTCGATATTAGCCAAATGAATAGGTTGCATGGAAGGCGCAAGGTGAGAATTGACGCACGAGAGCGACCGCCACGCTGAGGATCATGATCTTCTGGTTCCGCCAGAATTGCTGACGTCTGACTGTCCGTGCACCTCGACGGAATGCCGTTGCCTGGCTCGCCATGTTGTCCGTCTTGTCTACTAGAAGCTCGATTCGTTCTCCACGGCTTAGGATCTGCTCGACGTTTTGGACCATGATGTCTTTCACTTGTGCGAGTTCACCTTTTGCACGGGTGATCTCGTCTGTTGGAGGGGCGGTGTTGAACTCGTCTACGAGTGCTGCGAGTCTCGGGCCGAAAGACTGTTGGAGGCCGTGAGAGGGGACGGAGGACAAATCCTGTGTGGACGCTGTGGGGGACTCGGCGAACTGACGTTCGAGCTCGTAGAGGAAGGCGAAAGGCATGCGGCGGCCTGCTGCGTCATCTGCCATGACGAGGAAGATGAGTGTACCATCGGAGACGTAGTGAAAGAGGTATTGTTCCCATGCGTAGGTGAGTTTACCGGGTCCTTGGGGGATCTTGGAGAGGATTGTTTGGGTTGCTTGGGAGAAGTCGCGTATGCCGGCGTGGTGCTCGGCGAGGACTTCGGGGCCGCGGGCTACGAGTGCGTGGATCTGGCAGGTAGATATTAGTTATTATTTGTTGCTGAGTGTGAAAGGGACTAGGGACGTAGGGACGTACAAGAGACATGGCGGCTTGCAGAATGAGGATGCAGTCGCTGTGTCGTTATGTCAATGTACGCAGCACGCTGACGTAATTTGAATCGCCGAATGTGGGGATCGACTCCCACCGCTGCAATTTCGCTGCCACCTCACGCGTAATTGCTACACGACCACGTACAAGTTCCTTCCTCCTTCCTCCTCATTCACTATGGTAAGTAGTTACACTCATTTATTCTGAATTTATGTTCTGAAACAACACTCTGGTATGAACAGTCCGACTCGTCGCGTCCCTCGTCTCCCAGTGCTCGTTCAAATGCTGTCGCAGCCCCGCCTGGCGCGCAAGTTCGGTTAGTGCTACTTCGTCCTCATTCCTCTCATGTTTGACGCTGACTGTTTTCTCGTTTCGCTGATTTTGACTTGCATTTCATTGGGTGTCCGGACTTGTAATATACTATCGTCACCTACAATGTGCCTATGTTAATATGGACATGTTCACGCTCGCAGGCGACGTGCAGCAGGCTCGCAAGTCTCCAAGCCTAACTCGACACGCGCAGCAGGTGCAGGCGGCTCGTCTAACACCATGCTTCGACTTTACACGGATGACTCTCCAGGCCTTCGAGTGTACGTCCCACAGTCTTCTTTATTCTGCGTAAATCCGTCAAGAAACCAATATTAATTGAATATTGTCGTTACAGAGACCCGTTCGTTGTCCTCATCCTCTCCGTCGTGTTCATCGGCTCCGTCGTCTTCTTGCACATTTCTGCACGCATTATCAAGTCCTTCTCGAAGTAGGGACTGTCCATCTATGCATTCTTACTTTTTTCGATATCTTTAGTGATGACGTGGGTTAATTATGGCGCTTCGGGAGGGAGGGAGGAGACATGATGAGGTTTTGTTTCGCTCGTTCACTCTCTCGTACTCGCTGCACACATGTAAAAATGTTGGAAGACGGCGGATTGGATAATATCTGATACTGCCGACACCTTCGTGTATAGTGCGCTGGATATCTGCGTGCAATACACATTTCCTCTAATATCCTGTTCGACAATCCTGTCCCTCAGTCTCGCACGGGAAAATTCACAGTGACAGGCAAGAAGTCCGAGTTGTTCCATTTATATTCACAATCCAGAGCTACAACGATACACGACTCTATCTTAGTATCTAATACCAAGAATGACAGAGTGTCGTTCCTTTAGCGAAAGGAAAGTGGAAAGAGGGAGGGAGATTTACCTAGACAAACGCGAAAACCAAACAGTCAAGAAGAAAATATTACAAGAACATATTCCATCAAGAACAATAAAAAACCAAGAAAGTAAAGCCGGGGGGTAACGTCATAAGCGTAAGTAAGCAGGAAAACAAAACAAAAAACCGAAGTCGTTAAATCGTAAGTAAGAAATAAAAACGATACAGATAGGATATACGAAGGCAAAGCGAAGAAAGCAGTGAGTACAAGCTAAAGTCGTAAAGTCACGTTGTCAAAACGTTATCAGGTCAGGAAAGAACGTTGAGGAAAAAGAAAGGGTTTTCGCAAGTAGAGACAGGGAGTACACTAAATTCCTCGACTATCACCGGAATCGTCGTTTGTTGTAAACATCAATTGACAAATGACTTTCAACAGCTAACGGTGATCCTGTGCACTGGCAACAGCCGCCGGAGCTACCGAGTAATTAGCAAAGCGGCTTGCTTGTGCGGCAGCAGTAGCAGTAGCAGTAGCAGCAGCAGCAGTACTTGCACCATGTGCTTGTGGTTGAGACTGGTAGTATGCAGAAGCGGGATAAGTATACGGATACGCAGCGGTAGTCCCGTACGTCGCTTGACCTCCTTGAGTCTGCGCGTGTGGCAACGTCGCGTACGCCATCGTGGAAGAAGCATACGTACCAGGCGGGTAAGTAGCCTGTCGGACGTGAGAGGTGGACGGCACTGGGAGAGCAGTAGCAGGATACGCAGTTGACCCAGGGACTTGTGCTTGGGTATTCTGAATGGTTTGGATAGGCTGAGTCGTACTCGGTCGCGTGCTCATATCGAGTCCACGTGAAGGCCTACCGTCCCGACTCGGGACACCGCGAGGAGCGGGAGGTACGACTGGCTTTTGTGCGACGGGGGCTACGACGAGGTTTTGGCCTTGTGTAGATGCGGAAGGATCCGTTTTTGCGACTCCTGCGATCGAAGGACCAGCGGTATTAGCGTCTAACGTCCTTCCAAGGGACACCCTATTTGCATTCGTATTCGCAACAACCTCGTCGAACGACCCATTTGACGCGTAACTCGACCTGTTCGAAGTCGAAGCACCTGTGTCCGTACTAGTCGACGAACCCATGAACAACGCGTCGAGTAGCTGTTTGCGACGTTCGCCGCTCGTCGTACCTGTTAAACTGATGCCCGTAGATGCGGAGGCCGTGCTTGAGTCGCTCGTTCGGTGGCGCAGAGTATGTTGTGGTCCTCCGCTTTCTTCTGCATTTGAATCAGTACCAGTGGCAATGTTTGACGACGAGGTAGAAGCAGCGGCTGCGAGAGACTTAGAGGCAAGCGCACTGTCGAGGCTCATGTTTGCACTTGGGTTGGAGTTGGCGTAAAACCCTCCTGAGCCTCCATTTCCATTGGTACTATCGACTGCGGTCGCGCGTTGTTGCTGCTGCTGTTGACTAAATGCATCCCTCCATGATTCTACGTTTGGGTATCCTGAACTCACGTACGACTCATTACCACCACGAAAGGGCTGTTGGGTCTGCGTCTGAGCCTGAGCCTGTGGTTGGGTTCGAGTCTGCGAGCGAATAGACTCCGGCTCTGATTCTGGAGGCTCTGGGATTGTCAAAGACACGCGTCGCGGTTGCGGGACATGTAAAGGCGCAGTTGACGGTGCACGCGGATGTCTAAGTGTAGGATATACACCATAGGCATGTGCTTGTGCTTGGGCCTGAAGTTGAGAATCCGTCGCCCGTCGCGTAAGCGTTGCGTTACTCGCCGTCGAAGCACGACTATGCATCTCCGGCGCTGCTCCAAAAAAATACCCGTTATGCTGATTATTGCTGTTGAGAAGGCTAGCTAGTGGTGTAATTGATTCCTTGCCGCCTAATGTTGTACCACTCGCGGCACTTCCGGGCTGGATAGTCGATTGTGGTGGGAATCGGTATTGATATTGGTATTGGTATTCGTACCCGCCTCGACCGTCAGGACTTGGGACAAGGACGAGCCCAAGAGCAGAGGGTACCGCGCTTAATGTCGTTCGTCTTTCTCTTTCTCTGCCTTGCCATTGAGCTTGCGCAGGAGTTTGCGACTGGGGAGGCTGTGGAAGGATGTTGTTCGAAGATGACGGATAAGATGCGAAGGGGATGTGCCGATCGCGTTCTTTCTCCCGTTCCTCGTTAGCAGATGCCACAAAGACAAAGTCGTCCTTGATGTCGTCGGTTGCAGGCTCTAGCACGTCTACCTCCTTCTCTTTCCCTTTGCCCTTAACTTTGTCCGTTTTCTTCTCTTTCTCCTTGTCCTTTTCCTCCCGAACCCTCATCTTTGTATGGCTCGATCCAACAGCTACGGCTCCAACTACACCGGCCGCGTCTCTATGCGGGGCATACAAGTCTTCGGCGGGCCCGGATGCATCTGACGAATTAGAAGCTAGGGAAGCGCGCCATGAACGCTCGAGGCCCCATCCGCCTACAACATCACGCGGGACTGCAGCAGGCATTGGTGCTACACCATTTATCTCTGTATTCGCTTTTCCGTTGGGTTGATCCGGAACAGGAGCTTCAATCTCGTTCATGTAGGCAGCACCATTCGTGAGCGCCGACCCGCTTGGCTGCTCTGAGGTGCCCTGACGGGAGGTATGGTGCTTTCGCGCAGCCTTAAGACGCTCTTGTGTCTCTGTCGCAGAGGTATCCGTACCGCGATCTTTCTCCTTCCCTTCTCGCGTACGGCGATGCTCTTTCCCAGAATCCGAGCCTACGCCCTTCATCCCTCTTTCTCTCTCCCTTTCTCGCGCTCTCTCGCGCTCCTTCCTCCTCTCTTTTCTCTCCTTCCGTTCCCTCTCATCTTCTGTCTCCCTCCCGCGTTCTCGTTCTTTCTCTCTTCGCCTCTCCCTTCTTGCTTCCCTCTCCTTTTCTCTATCCCTACCTTTGTCCCGGTCACTCTCTTCTGCCCTTTTTTCATGTCGATGAGCATGCCTCGCCAAAGCCCTCGCAGCCGTATAGGCGCTACTCCCCGGCCGTGGTCGCGCAAACGCGGGAAGTCGAGAAAGAGGAACAGGCTCTGGAGGGCGGGGAAGTGGGTTGTACGTGTATTCATATTCATATTCGTACGTGGATGGCGAGGGGGAGGAGGTACGTGCGAAAGCGACTTCAGAGGAGGATGCCGCAGTAGAAGGCCCTGCTTGAGGTTGGGTTTGCTGATACGCCTGGGGTTGTGACTGCGATTGCGATTGCGACTGTTGAGTGACCGATGATGTTGACGCTGCCACCGCAGACGAGGCAGGTTGATCCTGGGCTTGGGCTACTGGTACTGTTCGGGATGGAGGAGAATACGGAGGGGCAGCAACAGCGTTTTGAGATTGGTCACGGATTTGCATGTGCGCTTGGACGAGGATGTCCGATTGTGTTGCCTGGGCATCTTTAAGAGATAGCTTATAGTGTGCAAGTTCATCCTGAAGACGTTGACGCTCTGCTGCTGCTTCCGTGAGCTAAAGTCATGATTGCCCTCAGTTCAACATTTTTCATAATGTGTACCTTGTGGAAATACGTACCTTGCTACAAATCACAAGTCCAGATAAACGTGCCCAGCATGTGTATTAGTGGAAGGCCCGAATGAATCGGAATGAGTTAGAAATACTTACACCTCACAATCCCGCTCGACTTCTGCGACCCGCATCATCCAGTTCTTCTCCGCGCTCTTAGCAAGGGCCACTTCCTGCTCCCTCGCACGCTCGGCCCTGCGTAAGTATCGACGGGCATGGTCACGCTCACCACGCATGCGTAAAGTCTCTACTTCCGCAGTATGCAGGCTCTCCGAAAGCGTTCGTTGGGTGTTGATGGACGCAAGGAGGTTGCGCAGGATGGGATGCTGTTTGCATGTATGTTAACCGAACAACGGCGAGGGGGAAGATATGCAGAGATATGTAGCGCAAGTGAGCGGAGATGCGAACAAAAATGAGAGAAGATGATCAGAGATAATGAGAAGTACGAAGAAGCACTATTGTAGCTTACCGATTCCGGCGGGGTGTTGTCGAGGAAGGCGAGCGCCTCTTCGACTATAAGAGCCCGTTGGCTTTCCAAGTCCTCGTTCGTTGTTGTTCTTTCCCCGCCATCCTCCGTAGGCCCATCTTCTGATGTCGTCGTCACCGATGGCACCTGCGACGAAGATTCGAGCAACGAGATTTCTGCAATACGCAACTCGAACCGCCGTGCTTCGGCCTCCTCCGCTGTGAGATGTCGCCCAGCATCGTCACTCGCAAGATCAACATGGATCTTCACCGCTCTGGTAAGGTGAAAGCTCGCCCTGCAGAGAGGGCAAGTACGCGGTGTGCGGAGATTCTGCAGACATCTAGAGTAATGATATTACGATTTGGCGCGCGATAATTCAACATTACATATTTGTCGAATAAGCGGACCGCAGAACAAACTCACTGATGACAAAATACATGTCCGCAGGTGATTACGTGGGGTTTGGAAAGGGACTCTGAAGCGGGTGCGTCCCATGCATAGCGGTCGAGGCAGACGTCGCAGGTGGACGTCGGTTGGACGATGAGCATCCGCTATCCGCTATCCGCTGTATATGTATCTGCTGCCAACAACGCACACAAGTATGAATATGGAAACGAAGACAGGTCGGTCTAGAGCTGGTTAGACTGTGTTTGCTGGCGATTGCATTGGCATTGGCCGTGTTCGACGAGAGAGGCGTGGGTGGAGGAACGGGGCGAGGATGGCGGATGGAGGACACGCGCAGTGAGCGTGCGTGCCTCGTGTAGTCCGAGTCGTTGTTCAACTCATTCATTGAAACTCAATGCTCTACAAACACTACTACTACTACTACTACTACATCATCATCACCTAACTACTTCCCCTCGAAATATTTACCAAAGAGCTTGGATTTGTCCCAGTTCTTTATAACGCCATCTATAGGACAATCTCTTGCATTTATCTCCCGCGTCTTTCCATTAAGGGTCACTTATTGTAGTCTGTTATGAATACCAACAGCGATATATGAGAGTAAAAAACACCAACCACGAATATATATCGGTCCTCCCATCGGGTCTTGTTCACGAGTTACACAGTAATCCTCGTTCCTTTCCTGAAGAACTATTAAGAAGATACAAGCGTGTTAGCACTGTATTTTCTCTTGCTCGAACGAATTAAAACACTTACAGACTCTGAGTGTCTTCACTGGATCTCCTTGCGAAGAAGGTGTATCTTGTGTTGCCCTACTCATTGAAGTACAGCTAACAATATATTAATGAGATCAAATAATAAAGGTGAAGAAACCGTTGCATTACAGGGAATCTATTCATTTATTAGCACTATTTTGCAAGTGCAAAGAGCTGACTCAATCATAGTTTGCAGTTACTAAGATTGTGGTATAAACTATGTGTACTTCTTTCACTACGTTTTGAAGATATCAGGGAAGGTATACTATCATATAACATAGTCTGGCCTTGGACAAATGAAGGGCACGCGCAGTGAGCATGTGCGCCAAGGTACTTGTTAGCTAACTACTGCCCCTCGAAGTACTTTCCAAGAACATTGGATGTGTCCCACCTCTTCATAATGTCATCTACAGACCAGTCTATGGCTAACTCCCGTCGCTTCCCACCAAGGGTTACTTATAACAGCCAATTACAGAATACCAAACACTGATAAATAAGAAACTACAAACTAACCGAGAATATATTCACGATTCCCTTCGTCAGCAGAGTAAGTTGCACAGTAGCCTGCATTTCTTTTCTGTAGGACTATAAGCAGACACAAGCGCATTAGTACATCACCTCCTCTTGCTTAAACACGTCAATAAAGCTCACATTCGTTAAGTTTCTGTGCTGCCTGAGCTCTTCGCGTCGATTTAGAGACTCGAGGTTTGTCAGTGCTAGGTGTATCTTGTGCTGTGCTACTCATCTGTGAACGCCTAACAGTGCAATCGAACAATAAAGGTGAAGAGAGCATCACTTTACACAGTGTTTATTTCTTTATTAGTACAACATTGCATGTGCAAAAAGCTGACTCAATCATAACTTGCAGTCACTTGCTTGTTGTGTAGCAAACAAGTTTGGTAAAATTAGTACTGAGTGGTAAGTGGCATCTGTGCACCTATTGTCAAGGGCTGGCTTTGTAATGATAGATTGATGAAGCATGACGATTCTAATCTGTTGCACAATAAGTAATTCATATCAACAATGATCAAAATTGTGAAGTGATACAACATATGGTCTGTAGTAAAGTCAATGCCACGTAATTCGAGTCAACAAACTGGTACAGAAATGGATTACGCCACTTACTCTAAGGCCATGCAGACTCCAATTAGTGGTGCCTGTATTGTATTCACAAACTCGGAATAACGGGAGCAAGCAGGTGGATCATAAAGTTAGGCGAAGTGCAGTCAGGCGGTAGCTGTAGTCCCAAGCTGTACAAAGCTCAAATAGTGCGATCTTCCTAGAGTAGAAATATCCGGATTCTTCCAGGCAAGGCGAGAAGAAATTAGGAAGCGTCTCTGGCGAGAGTGTTCGGCGAAATTGAGATTGGATGGGCGGTATGCCGCCGAGGACGATGATTCATAGCCGAGCAATACAGAAGTGCGGCTGAAATATCTGAAAGCGACCGATTAACCCGAACGAAATGACTCAACAACGAACGCCAACCAAGAAAGTGAGTCGTCAGTCTGAGCGCAGCAAGGGCCAGGAGGAAGACCACGGCGACAAAATACAGGAATGGAACGATACACGAATAGGACGAGACGACCCGAGTAGCGCGGGTGAAGCAACTGCAGTTAGAGAGCGGCAGCCGAGGCGGGAGGAATGGAGGAAAAAATATATTGATTGGCGCTCGGGTATACGCGTGGAAGGAGGGGCAGACAGGTGCTGTATAGCACAACAGATTAAACTGCCGAACGCATATCGCATATATGAACGGTACCTGTCTTCAAAAAAAAAGGTCAAAGAACCGAAGCGAGATCTCGCACAGACGTCGGTTTCAATAGAAGCGATGGAGAAAGTGATGAATGAGTGCATAGGCAAGCGATTCTCGAAGAGAAGGAAAGGAAGGTTCGGAGTTGTATGCAGCGTAGTTGATGCGATGCGATGCGATGGAAAGCAGCTGCTGAAAAATTTTGAGTTGTGTTGTGTCATTCCGATCAACATGCTGAAACGCGATCTCGCTGCGTGATGGCGGTGTGAGTTACCAAATTGGGAATCATACAGGGGACAAGCGGCGCTTTGCACGATACATAAGTAGGAGACCGGAATGAAAATGGCGTCGAGGGCTGAAGAGGGAGACGACTAACAAGGCAGAGAGAGGCGAGTAAAAGGGGGCCAAGTGCAGAGGGCGCCGGGTTGAACAATTCGAGCATTGCAGCAGGGCAAGTCAGGGCCTGAATGCGTGGGAGAGTGAGTCACCGTGGGTCTCGTGGATAAGCCTCCGCTGACCAGAAAAGGCAGGAGACGATCCGTTATTTGTTCCTATTTGCGGCCAATAGAATATAATTTTAATTTTTTGTGGGCAAGGGCATGCAGCCCCGAGGTTACAAAAAGAAAGCCCTGGCTCTCTCAACTCCCTCCACTGTCCCCCTTCCGCCTCGCCGTCGCCGTCGCCCCCGACGTGCTCTCCTGGCCTTTCAGCGCCCACTCGTCGTCGTCATCATTTTCGACGCACGCTGGACAGACGCATACAGGCTTACACACTCTCTCGGCGTCGCCTCCACCCGCAGCCAACCCCCGGGCAAAAATTTTCTGACTCGAGTCAACAAGGCGCAACTCTCGAACGATAAAACTCGACGTCCTGTCTTCTATTCCAACCAACACCAAGGGAAACCATAACTTTCAACGATGTTAACACTCAACGCGGACTCCGCCTGCGACGTCTGCGCAGAGGAGTACGGTCCTTTCAACCTCCCCCGCTGCATCCCATGTGGCCATGTTCTCTGTGCTGTCTGTGCAGAATCAATCATCGAAAAGACATCTCCTCGTCTTACCCCTACTTGTCCGTTCTGCCGCGAGTCCTTCGCTCGTGACGGCGTGCGTGTCATCCGTATTGACTTTTCTGGCTCTTCGGGCGGAGGTGCTGCATCGACCTCAACGGCCGGCTATGGTGTGGGCGAAAATGGGTTAGGGGTATCAGAGACGTGCATTAACGGTGGTGCAGCGAGCCCCAATCATCTGGATGACGAGACAGTTCTCTACGACGTTCGGACAAGTCGCTCGCCGATTCACTCTGCCCGGTCCTCGCGTGACCCCTCTCGTGCTACTTCCCCTGAACGCTCTAATGTTTCTTCTCAACATAACGGCATTTTCACTACTATTATCGAAGATCACCCTGCACTTCCTGCCTCATTCGATGCGAACGTGCACAAGGACCGTGCGAGGGAGCTCGAGAAGAAGGTCGCAAAGGTGGCTACCAAACGTTGCAGCGCGGAGGAAGTGCAGGCGCTCCAACGCGAGCTAGGCGAGTGGCTAGCCGTCGACAAGGTCCTCGGTTCGTCTGGTTTCAGTTCATGTGACAAGCAGGTATGTTTTAGCATTCGGTCATATGTCCTCCACGCATATACTTACATGAATAACCAGCAACATGCCGCGATCCACCTTTCGCATCTTCTTCTACGTGCTATTCTGATGAATCACCTCGCACACTCAGAGGCATCACGTGTCGCAAAGGGGGCTGAAGCCCAGCTTCGTGCACGTATTGCCGATGGCGAGCTCGTCCGCGAGAAGCTTGACGCTGATCTTCGCAAAACGAGGAACCTTCTTCAGACACGTTCGCATGAAGTGTCTCTCCTCAAGACCGAGTTAGCACGATTCCGAGGAGAGGAGTATGCCGAGTTTGTGAGTCAGGGACATGGACAAGGTGCCGTAACGCCAACGAGAAGACAAAGTCTCAGCGCACCAACCTCTCCTGATGGGTACTTCCCTTCATTCGGAATCTCATCCGCCAGCACAGCTGTTCCTCCGACAAGCTCCTCCCGAAGTAACCGCGCGAGCGGAGCGAATAGTCCGTGCTCGAGTGGACGAACGACACCCACCGCTGGTTTGGCTCTTGGCAGTTCAACAAGCAACTTGATGCCAATGGGCTCCACGTTCCCTCCGATCGAGATGACGCTCAATGCTGGTATGGCGGGCAGCACCGCTAGTGCTATGATGACTACAAGCGGCGGCATGTCGAGTGCGAGTGCTGCGGCGCATTCTTCGAGGACGCCCGTAAGGCCACAATCCACGGCCCCCTCGCGCTTTGGAATGACGAATGCAGGTACACCAATTCGACCGCAATCTACAGCGCCATCACGCGCTGCGCCTGCAAGCCCCACTCCTGCTCCCGGATCAACAAGTGGAAAGTATGCACATGGACATATGAGGAGCGCGTCGATGATCCATCGGTCAGCCACCGCGACCCCAGGGCTTTCTTCGTCATCTGCCTCTGCTGCTGCTGCCACCTCGACGGCCAGCCCATCTCGTGACAGACGATCGATGACTCCTGCACCAATTCACCAACGGTCTGCATCCGTCGCACCCGGTTCATCCTCTGGAGCTGCTGCAAGAGGACTGTCAAGAAGCTCGACGCCTAACCCTTCTGCTCGTGAAAGTGCGGGAAACGGTTCTTCCGCTGGCGTCGCTAGTTTCGGTGGCGTCAGCGGCTCGGGTATTCCGCCCGTCCCCGCTCTTCCGATGAGCAAGGAGAGAGAGGCCCTCGTCCCAGTCAGCGCTCTTTCTCATTCATTCCAGTCTTCCTTCCGCGATACCAGTTCTTCCGCCTCGTCATCGGTTGGCGTACAAGCGGCGCGTCCGCCTGTCCCACCGAAACCGCGTACACTGTCGCATTCGTCACCTAACGGAGCTGGTACCGTGAGAGGAGGAAGAAGGGATGTCGTGGATGATCGAGATGGGTACACAACCGAAAAGGACGTGAAGAAGGAAAAGAAAAGCAAAATGCATGAGCGCTGGCTTCCGAGTGCACTTGTAGATCGGATGAACCGTCCTGCCACTAGCCAGGCCTGAAAGGCTGAATATGCCACGCTTTTCTGTGCCATTACTGTCGATATGGGGTTGTGGATTGGGTTACTGAACATCGAGAAACAGCTTTATTTGCTCGTTTTGATGCTTGTTCGTGCATTTTCTTTCTTATGCCAGGAACCATGGACTGACCAAACGTACAGATGCTCGACGACTTAGGGAGTAGAGACAACGAAAAATGTACATTTGAAAAGCGGACCCAATAGTGTCCGTACACAGTCTCTATTCTCCGACCTTCATTTTTGGGCGTACATTTGCTAGTGTACATACGATTGATTACGCGACTGACCCTCAACCTCTCTTCTGACTTTTGCTCACTGTTTATTCCCTTCGACCTTCGGCCTTTAGCACCTTTGCAACATTTTTGACTCCGTGAATGCTTTGAATTCGCTTGTACATACTGTTCCGCGTGTCCTCCGGAGGACGTGTTTCCGTTTGTCTGCGTGTTTATTCTCGTATCTCGTATCTGTCGTCTTCCCGTGTCCTGTGTCCCGTGTCCCATGTCTAATCTTATTCTTCTTCATCCACTCTATTTCTTTCTTCACAACTTCACGCTATCCTTGTTCCTCATTCCTCATTCCTCTGATACACATGATCATCATCTCTTGCTTCGCGCAATTTACGCTGTTCTGCTGATCTGTTCCGTCACTTTATCTGTGTTTACACTCTCATCTTCGTGTGTTCACTTCTTCCCCCGTAGATATTGTATGTTAATCTAATCTTTCTTTCCACTTCCCTTCTCTTCACATCCTCATCTTAATCTTCTCTTTCATCCACATCTCCACAGACTTTCACTTTACCCCTGTGCACAATTGCTTTCCAGTTTACTCGGCACGTCCCTCACCGCCCACATGACACTCTTCCTCTCCATACCCCGATAATCTTGGTATTCAACATCCGTACTACCCACTCAATGGCTCGCGATACCGACACACACCACGCGCACACGAATGAACGTGCCACCGTGCATACCCTTTGCCTATCACTCTTCGCTCTCGGCTCGCTCCTGTCTTCTTACGAATCTCGTCCTCTTCGCCTCTACCCGCGGTTCCGTCTCGGCTTGATTTCACTCCACTTTTTTTGGGTTCTGTGAGGCCGCGATGTATCGATAACCTCGTTTCTCGTCTCCTCTTCTTTTCCATTTCTACTCTTAACTTTATTCGCCCCACGCTTACGTTTGTTATGACTCCATTTCCTCCCAAAATCCCCCCTAGACTGATAGTACTAGGTTTTCACGACACGTCTTCATGAATTGGACTTTCCAAAGCTGTCTTTGTCACGGTTTCTTTTTACGCTCCTTTAGTCTCATCTCGTTCTTTGCTTGTTGTTTATTCGTTGTCTATTTATTAGTGCCACGACCTCGATCCCGTAGTTTTCTCTAATGCCCTTGATACGATTGTTTTCTCTCATTTTCCTTGTGAACATTGATTTCTTATACTTTTGCACTTCCTCTCGTTGTGCCGTTGGTGTTTGACAACACGCCCAAAACTCCTCATGTATCTTCGCCGATACGACAAAAGGAGATACCCTTCCAGCTTTTAGACACTGAATCTGGACTTGGATTTCTTTTTCTGGACATTTGCGAATAGATTTATTCCGTTGTCCTGTTAATAGTTATCTTAACTTTGTCTTGTCGTTTTCGTATTGTTCGTAGTTAGGTTTAATGCGAGTTGTTTTGCGGTTGTTTCTAATTACTGTCTGTAATTTGGCGTGAATGAATTCAGAAGCAAACATGAATTCAGAAGTATGGTAAGTAACAGTATTGAGTCGTTATCAATATCTAAATACATTGGTGAGACTCGAGAGCCTGCCCTCGACCGCGTGCCGAGCTTCTGACTCTGAGCTTGTGAAAAGAAAAGAAGGGAGGATACAGTAGGAAGTTGTTGAAGAAGAATTCGAACCAATTCCGCAGACACATGAGTGACACAGGATGAGGTGTCCCCCCTTCCGGTCCGACGCTAATCGTGGTGCATGGTGAAAGGCTGCGAGCCTTGCCGTTTGCCGAGTTAGCGGAGATGCCTTACCAGGCACATACCGAGCATACCGATATCCGGACTCACCTCGTGTAACGGAAGCAAATCACAATCGCAAATCGATGCTCGACAGGTTCCTTTCGTTCTTCAGATCCATTTCTATTGATTGGAGGGGCGCTGTGCTGCGCTGTATCGCGAGGTGGAGAGTAGGACAAGAACTGAGGAAGACGTACGTTTGCGAGCTGCGCATCTGCGAGCTACGTGGTGCTTGCGTGTAGGGTGCATAAATTTAATTCATAATACTCGGAATGTCGGGACGAGGGAGGAAGGTTTGTGCTGAACGCTGAACCTCGCGAGTTCCACGAGGGTAATACGAGTGTACGCCGACCCTGACTCGATTGCTGCCTATGCCTGGTCGTCTGCATATCAAAGGAGAGATGCCCTCAGGCAAGGTTATGGAATTTAAGTTCACTTGGAAAAGCCCGCCTCGGCAAATATCGAAGGTGACACATTATAATGTATCCGTACAAGGATATTAACCTCCCACTGGCATTTTGCAAAATGCACGAAGAACAGGAAGATGCTGTCAAAGAGGAGCAATAACTTTTAATGAAGGATACAAAAGAACAAGAAGTTAAGAATACCGGGCTCGGTAAATTGAGATTATTCCTATCCTGGTAGCTTGCTGGGTGCCCAAATTGCAAACTCTCACCGATATTTATAATTATATCAGTGCGCATCTTTGAATTGCTAGCACTCTCACACAGCTTCGGCATCGTTACACGTGTCGTCCAACGAGCTGCTCGCCATTAAACGTGTCCGGCTTCGCGCTACAATACAATCTCCGGACGGAAGTGAAACCCCTGTAGAACAAGCGTCTTTCAATCTTCGTGAGTAAAAGATTGAGACAGGCTAAAAAAATCTTACCGAAGCTTCCTTGAAATTATCTTCGATGTCGAAATTGTGCGTCATAATTGATGGACCTGCGTATGTAGAATGGTCTCTATAGCTCTCGACCGTCGAGACTCACTTAACTCGATTCTATACTTCTCGCAGATAGCCATATCGACGCAGGACGACATCACCGCTTGTACGTCGCATTTCATATACTTCGACCTTTTACAGTTGAAAATACCTTATTGCATCACATTATAATGCATAAATTGAATATTGCATAGCTTTCTGCCTAATCCCAGCTCGGGATAAGGGAATTATGCACAAAAATAGTCTATTGCATATTGCATCAAGATTTGTGAGAAAATTATACAAAATTCTGGGCATTTTGGGAAATTAGACTGCTTACTGTTGTGATTTTTGTACCCAGAAGCCTCACATATTGTTCTCTGACATACTTCAATACAAAAAGAATGTTTCTGATTGACATTTCATTGCTTACAATGTCTTCAATGCTGCCACAAGACCAAGATAGGGCAGCAAAGATCTCTTCATGATATGTGGGGGAAAGTTATTTGCATTGACTAGCTTTTTCTATTTTTTTGTTTCTACAGATTCTGACTGTATTTCCTTGTATTACAAACTATTTCTTGAGTTTTACAGTGATATACACATTTACTGTACTTGTCATTGTCTTGGTTGTCTTTCTTGATGCTCTAAATATGTGCTTATTTTCTTGTCATAGTGTATATGTCTTCAAATAAATTGAAAAGCAATATCGAATTTTGGTTTCCTAATTAAGTAATGCTTTCGCACGGTTACCATAATGCATATTGCTCATATTGCATAGGTCTGAGGCCTCTCCCGACGTTATGCAATAAGATATTTTCAACTGTACCTTCTTTACCGTTCCCGAATTCCGCGAATTCCGTTTTAGGCGGCGGCAACAAACAACGCGGTGTCCTGGAGGCAGAAAAGAAGCCAAAGCTGTGCGATAAGCCTCCAACTATATGAACAGTTAGGCGCTATCTGTTCGAACAGAGTAAACATGAGGGAAAAGCATGTTTGAGTCTCTTTTGCGCGGACCGAAGAACAACTCTCGGTCAACAAGGATAATGATATGAAGTTGATGTCAGAAAAGGGGGAAAAGTAAGAAAATATTCCAATTAATAAACAAACGTCCTTCTAGGAGTATGGGATTCGAAGCATGAAGTACCATGCTTTGGGTTTAGGATCTTGGCTTTTGACCAGAAAATCAGCGAAAACACATGAAAATCGCAAATGAATATACCATCTGCAAAGCGTGGGCGGAAACAAACCGATGACACCTCCAGGCACTAAGTGCACAAGATCTCAGCAAATCTGGTACTTCTGTCGGCTTCGAGAGAAAAGCATGGCACCCAGGAGGTCGGTTAGTCGAGGGAAAATTCAATTGTTTTGCGCCCGTGGGTTCAGGGCTGCGTGATAAGACGAGGAGGACGACAGACATACGTGTTCTTTGAGTCATCATACGAGACCATGAGGCGAAAATTTTCTCTACAATTGGAGCATCCATTACAAATGGCGGACAGAACCCTGAAGCAACAGTCGTGTGCACTATCTTTTGTGTTTCTCAGTGACGCACTTGGAAGACTCCTACAAGTCAGTGTCAAGTGCTTTCGCGGTATTCCATGTGCCGAGAGAGTATGGTATCAGCAACTGAACTTGTAAGTAAGGAGCACACAACTTCGAAGCGACGAGGTTTGAGGTGGCACTCCCAGATTGTGTGTTAGGCTTTGGCACATGCGAGCAGTAGCATCAAAAGTGTTTGGATGTGTTTATGCAGTTTAGCACGTGATTAACCTAGTGTGTAATTCTGAAGCATCCCCGCTTACTTTCGCTTCATGCTAGGTTGCAGTCCATAATTTCCATTGGACAGATTAGTTTACAGTTCGCATTTCTTCCATACGACACATTCCCATACACACATATACATACTACATCAGTGTATCAGCAATCTCTTCGCAGCTCCGCGTGGGAAGTAGCCTAGTTGGTGGCGTGTACGCCTTCATGCGGTACTTGCTAAAAAGATGATGAAAGCAATGAACATCATAAATGTCTCGATTAGATATACGAGCGGTGGACGATTACGTACCGATTTAATGTCCAACACGCGTGCAAGTGCATCAAATTCAGCATCCGTGGGGCGTTTCTTTCCGGTGCACACTACAGATTTGTCGATTGATTGAACGTTGTTCGGTCAGATAGATAGATAGATGAACAGTGCAGATGGGGTGGCACACGTCAGTAACAGGCATCAATCGGACCACCACCCGCCACCATGAAGGGCAATGTCGAGGCTGAGGGGGAGGACACAAGCAAGAGACGTACCATCGATAACATGCTGTTCAGGCTCACCAAGGGCAGATGCGATCTGTCCATAGGACAAACCTTTCTTATCCTTCGCAGCTGCGAGGGCAGAGCACGATGGGTTGGGGGCCATAACTGCTAACGTCGACGTTAAGTTTGAGAGGCTGAAGTCTGTTCGACGTGCGATACGATGGAAAGGGGTGTTATTGCGATTACTTCCTGAAGAGGTTATTATATGCGTTCAATAAATGACCGTTCTCGAACGCCGACCCCTATTTTCGACAGACTGATCATGATCACGATCAAGATAGACAAGGATAGGCAATGTTCTACATATTCCGTCCCAATCGCAAACCCTTCATTACTGGAAATGATGCATAGTCTTCCTCGTGACCAGAATACAGACGCCTTGTCAGTTATTTAAAGCACTCTTTTGGCTGTCGACCAATGACAAACGTTGGTTATTTCACAGAGCAACCCGCCTGGATGGGTCCAGTCTCCACAAACCACGAGGTATTGTACTTCGTATTGAACATTTACCGCGTCCGGATCGCGCGTTTCTTTTGCCAAAATCATCTATCTAGAGTGGCCCTCATTCGTGAGTTAATGTGGACATGTAACATTTGAAACTAGGACTGTTTCTTGGTAAATTTGATAAATTAAGTAATAATCACAGGCATTCTTACCTGGATCGGGAGATTGACAGTATAATCCAATATGTACCATTTATCTCCAATATGCGTACAAATTCGATGAGCTTCACAAGTTCACATCTCATTTATCTTCCACTGGCGCAAAAGTCCAGTATGTGCACGTCGTGATATTACTTCACCAGTGGTGGTGCGAGTTGAATCGGCAGCAGCCTCGGATATTCCCGATTCGGAATTTGCGGTGATCTCAGCATTTTGTCGCTCGTCAATACCGTCCTCCTCAACACCGTCCAGTACAATCAAAATGGTGAGTTTCTGTATATTGCATGTGTTCAGATGTTGGAGTTATTCTATGTCGTGGAGATTTAGAGAAGAAGAACTAGCTACGAAAGGTTCAATTAGATGGATTCGTCTTCTCCAGTTTGGATGGACGGAGAGAATAACTAACTGTGTTACGATTGTGCCCAATGGATATTGTGCTGATACTTTCTCCTCTTTCTCCAGGCGCCGAAGAAAGGAAAGGTTCAAAAAGAGGAAACGACCGTACAACTCGGTCCTCAGGTCGCAGAGGGCGAACTCGTTTTCGGAGTAGCGCACATCTACGCCTCGTTCAACGACACCTTCGTTCACGTCACCGATCTCTCTGGTCGCGAAACCATCTCGCGCGTTACTGGTGGCATGAAAGTCAAAGCAGACCGTGACGAGTCTTCTCCGTACGCAGCCATGTTGGCAGCGCAGGACGTAGCAACACGGTGCCGTGAAGTTGGCATTACGGCTTTGCATATCAAGCTCCGCGCGACGGGTGGAACGAGCACGAAGACACCTGGACCTGGTGCGCAGAGTGCGTTACGTGCGCTTGCGCGTGCCGGAATGCGGATTGGCCGTATTGAGGACGTTACCCCTGTCCCATCTGACTGCACTAGACACAAGGTACGCCTCCGTCTTTCTGGTATCCAGCGATCGGTCGTCGAGCTGTTTGTTGTGTTTAGGGTGGTCGCCGCGGTCGTCGTCTCTGATCTTCACCGCACAAAACACACTTTTGTTGCCGCATGTCGTAGAAGTACACATTTGTCTACTGTCTTGATGTGGTATGCAGCTTAAAATTGTAATTTGTCGCCTTACGACACGCAGCAGGCTTGTACGTCTGTGCTAGCCTGTCCCGTGGTCGTGAACTGTTTACAAATCAAGGCAGCACCGGGTCGAATGAGGCTAATCATAATGCATTGCAAGAATTTCAACAACAATATACCGAATGGTCTACTGGATTACATGATTCTATACTATACGATATCATCGAATTCTCTAACTGTCCGACGAAACTTCAAGATAGACAACGAACGAAAGCATCCTGACAACAAACCCAGTAAGGCCACAAAATTACAGACTTCCCGGTTCAATAAATCAAGGTACAGTCTAGGAGTGGTCAAGGAATAATGACTCTCTGTACGTCGACTGAACAAATAGCGCGGAAGAAAGGCGAGCATTTATCTGCCTTCACAGACGACATTAAAACTCAGCACCACAATCGCGTAGAATCTGCAATTCCCCTGCGATACCCTTCTTCCATCGTCCCTCCTTTTCGGTCAGCCCGGATCGGCCTTCTCCACTCAATCTGTCCTCGACATCTACACTCTCTGCCTGGGTTTCGAGTTCACGAAGCGTCGAAGACAATTTCTGTACTGCTGTCGCCCGAGCCAGTAGGAGCTGTCGCACAAGAACCGACTTCGCAACCCTTCGACTGAGACTCCTTCCAGCAAGGGGATCAGAGGTAGATTCCGCTCCGCCAAGGTTCAAGTCGACTGGTGGGCTCGCGATTGCATCCTTTGGAGCAGTTTGGAGGGACTTGGCAATGTATGGGTTCAAAGGTGGTGGTGGGGTCGTAAGGTATGGCTTCAAGTCGTCTTTCTTCACATCTTCCGCACGACGCGAGAAGAGGACAGCTCTGAGGATAGCGAGCGTTGCACGGACGCGCTTATATCTATCAGAAAATGAGTAATAAGTTAGGATTACACAGCGACGTGCTTAAGGAGACAAATTACCTCATATAGTTTGCTGGACAGTAAACGACTATTAACAACTACTTTCGGAAGTCAATACACCGAAAAACGTACCATCTATGACACGATTATGCCACACGCAAAGTAGCCATGCAACACCAAGAATGCTTATCACATTCCCAAATTCGCCAAGTTTCGCCCAGCGTTGTTTAACGATTTCTAAAGCAAACTCTGCAAGTGAAAGATAATTTTCCTTCGCCTCCTCTAAGGCGGCTCCTCCACACCCGGGAAAAATAACTGACAAAGCTCGCCCTACCATCCCGAAAGCAGATTTTGACATCTCTACTGCTGCTTTCGCTGTTGTTTTTACGAGTGACCTACCCGATACTGAGCGTATAAGCACAAATCCTGACGCAACCGTTCCAATAACGCGTCCCGCACCACCAATAAGGACTTTATACTGTGCGCGCGCTTCCTCTTCTTCACCAGCGAGTAGTCGAGATGAAAGTGCTCCAAAGGCGTAAGCTGGTACATGGGCGATATGCGTAGGCAGCGAGAGTAACGCAGGCGCGAGAAATGGAGGTAACTGCGCAATTAGTTTGATTAGGGACGGAGTTGTAAGGACTGTTCTGCCTGAGGTGCGGATAGGAGCTGAAGACGGAGAAGGGGGTGGAGGAAAGGGGACATGTGCAAGTGCAGCATGCGACAAGCCTGTATGGTATGATAATGCATGGTAATCCAGAAGGGATTGCCTGAGGTCAATCAATGTCGTTGATGGCGGTTCAAAAATTCTGACAAGGCTATACAAAAGGTTAAAACGAGAAATAGACTAGCGAATGCGTTCAACTCACGTCTTTGAAGCTTTAACAAAGTCTTGTAACTGCAGGTCACGATCATTTGTCCAGAGGATCGCTCGAGCAGTCTGTGTGGCGTATAACGTATCCCTAAGATACATGCGTCAGTCACGACATGAGTATACATCAAAGGTGTAGGGCAGAGTAAAAAGAGGAATAAGCATACCAATCAGATGCATTTATAGTCAACTCGAGCATCCCTTTTTTGATAACCGCCGTGACCTCGCGTATCGCGGTGTGGTACCTTTCGGTATTATCTTCAGTACCACCGTTATTCTCTGCAATGGCGCGCTTGACGAATGGACGTAAATCAATTGGAGTCCCATATCTTCATTCAAGGTTGTCTTCATGAGATTGACAACTGCCGAGGAAGATTAACATGAGACATACCGCACGAATAAACGACTTCTATAGCGCGATTTATCTGTGTATACAATACCAACCGGGACAACGCTCACTGGAATTTCTGAGCTTCCGTTATCACCGTTGCGCTCCTGCCACCATTGCATATAACCAAGCGCAGCCCGAGCAGCTCCTTCCTTGACCTGTACAATACGCGGCATAGTGTATGACGTCCCCTCAGGGAAAACGCCAAGTACACCACCCCCACCCTCCGGTTTTGCCAGTTCTCTGTAGGTCGCATCAAAGAGAGCTTGCTGACCATTCGAGCTACCCTTAGGTCCCGAACTTTTCGGCACAGTATCTCTAGACCTGCTATCCACAGTGTCCGTAGGTTGGTTCTCGTCTTGTTGCACTTGCGACTGGGCTACTCGTGCGACCGGTATGGCTCCCGCGGACCGGAGGATAGATCGAGACACGGGATTCTTGAACATAGAGGCTTTCGCCCAATATGCAATGATTCGGCGATGAGGAATGGTTGCAGCTAGAAGTTGTTCTCCGTCAGCAAGTATCACATGTTGAAGCAGGCTTAAATATCATACACAACGTTGCAATGTCAATAATCTCATTGTGATGACACGGAGTACTAAGTCGTTATTAAAATAAGTGCGCCTTCAGATGGATTGCTCAACACTGAGCATCATAAAACGACTCAACAGTATGAGAGCTCCCTCCACGGGTACGTGTTCAGCTCCTTCAACGCACACTTCTGTAAAGAAACCCGACAGAGCCAGGTCAGAAATGAAGCGTAAAGTTCGATAGACGATCTTCAGTTCGGGCACGCGTCGGCGTTTAGTCTTCTTTCGTCTTTCAAGAACTTTGGGTGAGTTTGCACGATGAGAAAGGTCCGAAGCAGAAGCATACCTTACGGCATTGCTAGAGCTTGTCACTGAGTGCTGCATATCTTGTCTCTGTTCTTCGCTTGCAGGGTGAGAAGTTGATGCAATGTTAGACATGTCGAGAGAGAGAGAGAGGATTTTGCTTTGGTCAAGTTATAATGGAGCCGATATTCGCTGGCAGCCGCGATCCGGCCTCGAGTGGTATGTGTTGTCAAGTTCGTAAGGTGACTACTGCGTCTAAGCCCAAGACCAAAGCTAAAACGTGGGATACCTTACAGAGATCACAAGGGGTGTGATGCAAGAGAAGACACGAGTCTCCAACATAAGTACAGGTAGCTAGTGCTAATGTTCATGCACTGAGCCATGCAATCAAATTGCCTGGTTAGTGAGGACACGCGTAACATCACTAGAAACGCGACGGTCACGCTCAGCAAGACACCTATCAAGTGTTCGTAGAAAAGTAGGCGCATTTGAATTTGGCTTTCCCATGTAAGCAACAGCACATGAATAGTCGAGTATGAATCATCCTTCAGAGAAGGACAGCAGGCTCGACCACAAATGCGCATGTATGGCCAGCTAGCAAGTTTAGTTCTGTGGTTATTTGTTGCACCGTGTTTGTCACTGCTTGCTTCTGTCAGTCATATAGTTTTACAACTTTATTAGCTTAATTTTAGACGCCGAGTATAGTATCTGACTGCGACCATCAAGACGTCCTTTGTCGTAATGCATTGATCAGTCAGTCACTGGCCTCAAGGTCACTTTGACCTCTAGTGATGTGGACGGGCCATACCTATAATGTTCTGTTAGGGTAACGTTGTATTGGTTCTTCCCGGACGGAACGGCAGCCGCAGTGACTCGTTCTCATGGCGGCCCCGATCTTTCTTACCCCCTCTTTCCACTCAGCCCTGTGCATAGGACCTTAACCTCGGTATGTACAGTTTCAAAGGAATGATTTTTCTCCTTTTTTTCTAAAAATTATTTTACTGTAATTGTCTATGAATACTACAGTTACAGCAGGAAATGTCAAAATCGTCAACAAGTAAATCACAACGCACAGACGTGCGGGTTGCTCCTACTACATATGATGACCTACCCGGAATAGCGACATGCGAGATGCTCGCATTTTCTGGCGCGTTCCCTCCACATGAGCCACTCAATAGCCTGCTCTTCCCTTTTCGTGCTCCATTGGCACGGTCAGGTGTACATCCTCGACATTGGCCGGACTTCGCATCCTCGGTTAACGATCACATTCCAAGTCTCTATGACGGCTCAATCATGTTTACAGCTTTTGCACCTGACGAGAATGGAAGGGATAATATCGCAGGATTCGTAAAGATGACTCCACCGAAGGAGATGTTGGAAGAGATACGAAGGAAGAGAAAACTGAGAGACTGTTTCATGGGAGATGTTGTCTACCCTGCCATGGATACTATAAAGAATAAACTATGGAAAGATACCAGTGGACTAGATATTGTGCTTTGGAGGATTTTTAAACAGCAGCTTAAAGATGCTCGTGCTAGGATTAACAAAGAAGGTCGATTCTTCCTCCTGTCCGTATTTCATGTCCTCTATCATGACTAGAAAATACTTAACACTACTTCTCTTTAAGCAACCTCCTCATTGTTCACCCTTCATTTCAAGGCCGTGGTGTTGGCTCTGCACTCCTCAAACAATGTTTCACCATCACGGATGCAGCGAATCGACCAGTGTTCCTCGAGTCCACAACCGCAGGTTACCCACTATATGTTGCGCGTGGTTTCGTAGAAATCGACAGACTTGACTGGACATATGCTGGGGTGCGTATCATTCTCCCATGTATGATCCGACAGCCAAATGTGGACAAGACTGCACCGGATCGAGCTGCGGACAGCTTCAGACTTGCGGATTCGGACGAAGAGGGGAGAACAAGGCATGACAGGGAAGATGGAGGTGCATTTGTTGAAGTTGGGGAAGGGACAGTCGTGTAGGGGGGAAGGAGGGGATCAACCCATGAGCAAATTTGATCTTTTTGATATTGCTTAGCATATGGTTGAATCTCGTATATATAATTCTCTCATGCTACTTGCCAAGAGCATTTTCAATTGCTACAGTTGTCACCTTAGACGTCAAAAACTGACGATGAACTCGAACAGGAATTTGAATGCAAGAGGCCATGGTCCAGAGGGACGGGGTCCACTAGACTATCCTTCATCCTTTCAATTGTGCAGATCAGTACTCTGAGGCACATGAACGCTGGACTAGAAGCTTCAAACCCTCACAGTGGCGTGCTGACGAGTGCGAATGACACATTCCGAACTGCGGAGACCTTTTTATCGGTCACCCTAGTCCATAGGCCTTAGAAATGTCCGATGGCGGTACGGAAAGCTTAGAAGGAAACTTTAAAAAGAGTGCCGCCATAACATTCCCGTGTGTTCATTCTGACCATGAAAAGTCCTGTGTATAACAGAACCAGGCTAGGAAAACAAGATGTGAATGAGCTTGGATCCCTCTAAATGACCATGCTAACCAATCCTTCCCTAGTAGCACATTCATAGAACAGCCACGTTGCAGCGGTCCTTATGCCACGCGAAATCTGGTGTCATAATGTTCACGAAGCGCTATCATTAGTGAGAAGCGGAGATGAATCCATGATCTTCTTGCTAGCCAAAAGAGACAAGAATCAAAGAAACGTGGAGGAAGATGAAGCCGGGACAGCACAATGCTACAGAGGCCATTGCATGCGTATCATCGTTCCTTAATTGTGGATTGCTCTGTCTCAGGAGTCATGACCATTCACTCACAAGGTCTGATCGCCTTGAGCAATTTAGGTTGAAAAGGTTTACTCGTCACAAATACCAAGGCAGCTTGTGAGTTTAGGCGGCGTATTCTTGAAATGGCGGGTTACGGATATGCATACTTTTCAAGTTTTCACAGGCAGGTTGTATTTGTGCTGCTGCTGTGAAGGCGAGCAATCTTGAAGATAGCAGTTAACACGTATGTGTAAGGAATCATGTCCAAAGTGTAGTAGATCCAGCGAGCCCATCGATACTAAAGTATTTAGTGAAAAGGTGAGATTTGAGTTGTACACAGTACAGCAAGAGAAAGGAATTGCCAAAGTGAGGCAAAGGCCAGTCTAGAGGCACGCGTGTCACGAATGACCGATTGAAATGTGACAGTAGTTTGGATTCCTTTCTTCTTATCGAACCTCAGTAAGTAACTATTTACCTGCAAGGCCGAGCCAAGACCTCTGACACTTGTACGTCAATGAAACAACAGTATTGGACTACTGGATCGGACTACTGGACAGTATATGCTACCATTCGCGGATAAAGGCTACAAACTACTAAGCAAAATCATTCTGCTCCTACTCCTCGAAGTGTCTATGATCACGATGTAAACAAGAAGACAAATGATGGGCACTCGGCATAGGCGTGGGTAGACAATAGAAGTCCTTCAGTCGACTTTATCGAACCTTTCAGATACTGACTGCCTTGCATCCGACAGCAATGATACCGGACTCTGTATACGAAGTGGACATTATGAGTAACATGAAGGATGATGGGGATGTCACGGTATTGGCATTCATCTCTTACCAAAGCTCTTGTCGCAGCACAACGGCTTTTCGAAGCTATTTATTTAAGCAATTTCATCTTCAGGCCGAATCTCATTTCTTTCGGAATAGGATTCACATACCAAGTGTCACCAAAGCCACGCTTGTGCAGCGTACTGCACGTCAACCCGACTTCCTCGCTCTTCTCTTCGGGAGTCAAACTAATGTGAAGGAGGTCAAGTATGAGCTTCGCGCTAAGGCCCGTCGGATCGGTTGCTTGGAGACAACAGAGGAGCTCGTTCGTGCATGACGAAGTCGGTGGTGGCTTCGGCGGACCTGTTGGCGTCGCCGATGGCTTTGGCTTGTTCGCTCCATCGGGGGCTCCCGCAACTAGTCCCAGGAAGGAGAGTAATACCAGCGAGTATGCGCCGCGCAGCTGCATCTTTGTGCTGGAATGGGATGACGTGGGCTACGTGCAAGTAAGGTGTAGCAACTAGTTCGAAACGCAGGCCTCCTAACCAACCCTCATACAATCCCGAGGTGCTACACCTTTATACATGGGAGAATTGGGGGAGGACGGCAACACCAGTTCGTGCGTCACACCCACAAGCGTAAGTGTAAATCCGCAATATCATCGCCATTGACCGCTCTTGGCAAGATTGAGGACATGAAGGGACAGCGGTATCAATTGGTGGCTTTGAAAATCAGTTCGCGTTGATGCTTCGCGAACGGCGCGGGAGTGCCTCGATCGGCGCGGAGGCGCGCGTGCCTTGCTTCCGAGCCATTACGCATAGTAACGTGTGCGGCGTTCACCAACCGCATGGGATGTCATTGCAGAGAAGTTAACAAATATAAATATAAGCAGTTTTACAACTATTTTCTGCTCTCTCATTGCAGGGTCACCTTCGTTCTGTTGCGTGGTGGGTCTGTTCGGAAAAATTATGCTAGGCTCACGGTAAAAGTCACGGATGAATGCGCCACAAAACAGGTTATTTGCGGACGAGAACGGGTACAGAACAATACCGCGAGGCGGGATATATCGCATGGAACCAAGCATTCGCAGCACCTCCATCAGCGCACTGAAAGCGCTTGCGTACCTATTCAGCCTTCGGTATCCCCATGAATGCCATGGATGTGCAACGTGGGCGGTGTGCTATCTATCACTCCGATTTCAATATGTATTTTCCGCTCTGGGAAGACTTGTTTGCGTGCCGCAGTCGGTATAATGCTGTCCGAACTTGGGTATTCTCGGGTCGAGACACCGAGACATGAGCTTTGTAAGATACTGTACGATTAGCTTCTTGTTCGAAGCAGTGCGAGTGTTGCAGTATCGTACAGCGGTGGTCATGTATTACTGGGTTAAATGCAATAATATCGATGGGACAATTTTTACTCGTTAAGAGGACACCCAACCTCCCATGCATTGCAGCCCCGTTACTCCTGAATTCGTACTCCCCGACAGTGTGGTGATCCGCAAAGTAACTCCGACTTGAGTCTTACCGGCAGCGGATTCACGATGCAAATTGCACCATGCGGACCCCTCGTTCTTTACTTCTTTACTTCTCCTTGCAAGGGCCCTCGCCTCTCCTTCCAAGAAACTTAGGGACACCATCAACAACGTCGGTAACGCGGGATCCATAGAACCTGATCAGTATATAAGTTGAACGCGATAATAATCGTATCATCGCCATCAACATTCATATATTAACGTCGTGTATATATTTAAACTTATTAATATCACGCACATGTGATACGTTCTGCATAATATCCGAACGATAAGGGATGATCCAGAACTTCATAACTCAGCCACGTCAGGAGTGCATCGGATATACTCACGGTTTGAACGAGTCTAGGCGCCCGATGAATCAGTTAGTGGCAATAAAACGGGGCCCTGGAGGACAAGAATCTCGAGTGTACAAGCGCACCTGGTACTTGGCCATCTTTAAAATGGACCGCAACGGGGAACACGAGAATCATATTTCGGCCTTCATCTGCAAGGGGCGAATGACAAGTAGAGCATAGGACCTTGCACGGAAGTTTGTGTTCATTTACAAACTCTCTGTAGCATTAGTTAATATTGTGAGTATATTTCACTTTTTTTTTCATTTTCGTGTGGATCCGCTCACGAAGAGTTATAGAAAGTAAGGCCTTTTATTCCTTCCGTGAAATGGACGGCGTCTTTGTGAATGATTGCAGCCTGGGAACGATATATGACTCTGGACAAGGTGCTCACTGTGGTCAACAACGTACCCATTGATAGGGGGCGCCGTGTAGCCTTGCGGACGGTAGCACTTAAGTTATTATTGTAACTGTTTTCGAATAAAATTGTAATTTACCGCTGGCAGTTCCGACTATCTCACAAAAGTATTTATGCCATTCCATGTAAGTGAGAAAGAGAGAAGAGTAACGTACCAATGACAGTAACAAGCATCTTAAAGCAGAGATGAGTTGTCACAATACAGGCCCGTTGCACAATCCAAGGACTCAACCCACCAACCGGGTCATTAGCAATCTCAAACTTGATCTGGCCACAGAAACATTCTCCCACATACTTTGAATCAAAATTTTCTCTCGTCTTGACATAGGGCGGCTGATGATCTGTCCCAGACATATGCAAAGAGTTGAGTTCCCTAACTAACAAGAGTACGATCGACTATTCTGAAGCGAGGAAAGAAACTTTAGGTTTGAACACTGGTGACGTCATTGTATTACATAATACATTCAGCGGTTTGGAAAAGAAATCAAACAGCAGCCAGTACCCTTAAGCAAAAATCCAATTTCCACGGAAAAGAAGGGTAGCCGTTGCTTTATAAGGCTTGCCAGACGAGGGGCTACAAACAATACGCATGAACCAGCTACCATGCGAGGTGACCACCACAGACAGGGATGCTGGAGGTGGAAACATATCAGCCGTTATTCCTGAAGTTTCTATGGAACCACTGACTCGCTGCCAGTACAATACGTGGATGCGTCGGATGCAAGCCATACCGCCACCCCACGCAACTCATCGGACCTCCCAAGGCGCCCAAGGGGATTCTGCTTCGACCATTCTGCCTTGCAGGTCGGAATCGCATCGAGGAATGGAGAAGTCAAACTGATTTTGGTGATTTACTTGAGCACTGATGCCGAACAAGGACATGAAGCACTCTTACTCTGTCGGGACATATCCCGGCGAAATTGAGTTAACTCTTATCCTTTTTCGCCCTAATTCGCATGCCATGCTGCGAGCTATTTGTAGTACCGCAGCTTTACTGGCACTGTAAGCGACAACTTCAGTATCCTAACGGTCAAATCTGTTAGAGCAGAATCAGGCGCATGTTGCCGCTTGTTCAAGACATACGCTTGTAGCAACAGACCCAGCAGCAGAGCCTATCAGGACAATACTCCCGCCCTTTTCGGCCTGGTCCATCTGCCGAGCGGCCGCTTGCGCGAAGTGGAAGACACCACGAACGTTGACATCCAGGACCTTTGAGAATTCGGAAGTAGGATAATCGAGGCAACATGCGCCATGTATTATCCCTGCTGCCGCGACGCAAATGTCGAGACGATTACCAGATGCTTTCGAAGCTGTCTCCACTGCGTTCCACGTAGCCGATTGGTCGGTCACATCGAGACAAGCATAGTTAAGGCGCGCAGTAGGGAGCTGAAGCCTCCGGATGTACTCGTGAGAGGCTTCCCAGGTCTCACTTGGAGTAGATGGAAGATCGAAACAATGGACAGTCGCTCCTGCTTCAGCTAATGCCTGCGCGATCTCGAGGCCCAGGCCTCGATTTGCTCCAGAGACGACTGCGACGCGGCCAGTCAAGTCGAATTCCCTAAACAAAGTTAATCGTGGTGTGAAGGTAGGATCGGCCTTCGCGCGAACGGAGGCCTTCACGCCGACGAGCTGATCTTCGGAGGAACGTCGAGCTCGCGTCGTTGAAAGAAGACGGGGAAATTGGGTAGGTGCATCAAATCGCCTTCTCCACGTCTGTGCTACTGAAATGCGGAACACGTTCATCTTGGTAGGTGGCGAGGGATACCTTCCAGCGCATAATGATAGCTAATAATGTTTAAATATGGTGCCCAGAGTTCGAGGTACCAGAGTAAGAAACTTTGATGCCCACTGTTGTATATCTTTCTGTCCCTAGCTACAAGCTGCTGTAGGCATGAGGACCCCGAATAAAGCATTGATTTAATTCTTTCAGCCCTATCAGGAACGAGCGCGCAATATGAAACGCAGTTCACGCTCTGTCATATTCTAGTTTCACATCCGAGTCCATCGAAGCTTTATTTCACCGAAGAGCGTACAAACGTAGTGTCCTGTATGCTCCGTACTTCGGACAGAAGCAGGTGTCGAAAGTCCATGTCAATTAGATTAACCTGTTTCTTTGACAAAAGGGGAGGATCGTCGGAAGAAGTAGTAAAGCAGCTCGGTAATGACATTCAGTAACAGAGTCACATACCAAGAATACAATTTACATATCTTCATAAATGCATCCCAATAGGTCTTCCCGCGTAGGCTTTAGGCTCCTATGGCTAACACGTACCGAACACAAGAAGCGTTCAAAAGCGACATCGGCCTTCCAAGCACAGCACACTCGGACCCTTGTGGAGCATCATGTGCTTCCTTTCATGTATGAGAGCCGCTGGCCAATCCGCCGGAAAGCTATGAGAATCTGGAGGTGCTTACCCAGAACCTAATCAGTCGTTTTGTTTAAGGAAACCCATTTTGTCAAAAAAGCACAGCAGTTAATGCCCCTGTCGCGAGAAGGCTCAGGAGCAGTTCATCAGAGGGTCGGAGTCTTTTGTCGAAGAGCAACGCAATCTGTATAATCACCCTTTCAAGTGCTAGGCAACTTGGTTGAGATTGTTGTTCCGAGTCGGAAAGGGAGGGTTGCTTGAATATGATGCGCGGTACGTGATGCGGTGCAACTTTATCCGTTGCAAATCACGAGATCAGGCTTCGGAGTGTGGGAAATTGGAATGGTCAAATAGTCCAACACACTTACTGTACCAACTGCCACCTTTCTTTAATGTCTGGATATTGGACATGGCAAAATCCTTCTGTGTAATTTATATTACAATTTGTGATACACTATTGTATAGTAGAAACAAAATATTTTAATAATCTACTTACTACAACATAGATTATTCTTCAGATGGGCATTGTCTGGCAGCTGGCTTCATTAATTGCTGTCATCTTATTAAATGGAAATGAAGCTTAGCAGCAACAGGTTCCTTTTATGGGCAAGTATTTACTTGTAAATATTAAAACAACACAAACATGCAATATATCAACAAACAAATCCTCTTGTAGTAAAAAGGTAAGCTTGATCTTAAGTTGCTGTCTCCTTTCAACTTAGACCCCACAGGTGCCAATCAATGAAGTAGTTCCAATACAACGGTGCAATGTTTCTAGATCCCCGATTTCGATCGGAACTGTTTCACCGCCCGTTTACCTTCCCTTCCTTTGCCTCTGACGTGTCCTTGCTCGTGTTTTATAGTATTTATTTGCTGCTCCACCATGTCTATGTTCACGGCGCGATTTTGCCTGCTCCCTGCGCTTCTTCTTTGATGCAATACGTTTCTGAATCTCTATTTGCTTGTCAATGTAGTGCTTGACTTCATGAAGCTTCACATCCTTAATGGGTCCTCTCTTTAGTTTCATTGCGAAGGTCTTATGCGAAGGAGCATTTTCAAACCACTAATAGAAGCAGAAGAATGTCGATATTATGCCATTAGTAGAGAGAGAAAAGGAATTAGCGACAATGGCAACATACTGGGTGGTTCAAAGCCTGTATAGCACTGTAACGATAGTTCGCATTCTTGGTCAGAAGCTTAGTCACTAAGTCACGTGCTATACGCCACAAAGTCAGACATTTTTCGACTTCCGTGACATGAAATGGTAAAAATACCAAGGCTCGAGATTCGCCTATAATTGCTCCTCCTGGTGTCTATGTTTTTCTTCACAATCGCATCTGCAATCTCATCTTTAGATAAATTCCCTACTGTGTCGAACGGATGGAATGCTAAAAGCATTTCATGAAACATAACGCTTCGCAATGCAGGCGGGCAGTAAGGCAAATTTCCACATGAAGATTAGCCATCGGATTGATTCACTGAATTGAAGAATGACAAGAACAAACCCTATGGAAAACATGTCTCCCTTTCGACCAACGAAACCTTTCTCAAGAGCTTCTGGGGACGCATATATCAGAGTACCTAAAAAGTTCAAGGTCACTGGCTGGCCACCCGGGACCTTTACCGCTCTGTGATGCCTTTACTTCGAGTTTGCGAAGGTTGAATATGATAACTTACGAGTCGAAATCATTTAATGCTGGTACTCCTGGAAACTCCATTGTACGCAGAAGAATGTTCTCCGGCCTATAGCAAGGAATCAGAATATATTCGCTTACAATTAGTATATAGTTCACTTTAGATCTCTGTGTACTATTTTTCCATCGTGAAGAAACTTAAGCCCCTCAAGTATGCCACTGTCAGTTATGAAGTAAGAGAGCCATGGACGTGATTTCTGAGGAAATTTATTATCTCTCACCGTAGGAGGTTTCTCGTATCTGCTTCAGAGAAGGATCCTTGCTTCTCAAGATAGTAATATAGATCTCCGCCTTCTGCATACTCAAAGACTTGTACTAATCTCCGGTCAGAGTCGGCGTATTCTCCGAGAAAAGCGATCTACCAGCCAACGTTAGACACAACATCGGTGCCATGATACCGTTATAATTTTGGGGGCTGTGTATAACCTACTACATTCGTGTGGTGAGGTAAGTTCGCCACGACTTTATAACCTCCGAGATCGTCTTGAAAGCCTTCGTCGTATACGTATTTCTTTAGAATTTTCAATGCCACCTTTTTCCCCGAATTAGGACTCTGTCCTATCTGTTAATTTGGATAGATAGATAGCATCAGTAAGTGAGCCTTCAGAAGTTAAAAATACTCACGTAGACACTGCCAAACGACCCCTCTCCAAGTTTCTTCCCTTTGCGGTACGGTAATTTCGATAGGGTAGTACCATGACTGCCAGTCATTAATGTTGGGTCCAACTCTTGAAGATGTGGAGCCTTGGGCACTTCTAGGTTCCCCCGAGCCTTGTCCTTGGTAGTATATCCCTTGGATCAATAATAGGTACCTCACTTGTGAGGAGGACTTTGTACATCTGTTGACATCTGATGAGCAAACTCGGCAAGATCGGGCAACTTTGTAGTCTGAAAGAACTCCGTTAGGCTAAAACGCCACACAAGCACATTAATATTGTACGGACAAAGAGCTACATGCGGTTTACATGCCCGCAACAACACTGATTACAATCTTTGCATTACATATTAAAACATGTAATAGAAATGAGAGAAGGAGTTGATCAGAGACCTTTTATTTCCCTTTAAAGTCCATGAATTTCTGAACATTTAAGAGAATTAAATAAAATGAAATAAAATTAGAGACCATATAGCTATTCTTCGAGGACAGATTTCTAAGGCTTGAGCTATGTAAGAGAAGAAAGCACCCTCAATCCAGTTTGGGCTATTTATACGCGTGAGTAGCGTGTCATATATATAATAGTAAAACTATACTCGAAATGACTCGTGGTAAACAAAATTATTCTAACTATTTCAAGTATTAATGTAATCCCTTGAAACAAAAGCCTCGCAACTCAGAGTAAAATCTCAGAAACAGCTAAAGCTCTTATGTTGGTATATTTACAGTGCAAATCAAGACGCATTCATTCAAGGTAGGTAAAGAGCGGCATTCGGGGAGCGTTCCAAGTTTAAATCTGCAACCGGTGAGTATGATGTCATCGATTACATCCTAGAGCCCAATAACTTGTATAATTGATACAACCTGCATTTGCGAACGATTAGATCCTAACACAGGACAGCATCCTGAGAAATCATCGAACCAGCACGATGACCAAACATACGGGTGGTTGTTATTGTGGCAAAGTGCGCTACGAGATTGTGTTATACAGCGATGATGATGCAAGAACAAGCCTTTGTCATTGCAAGAATTGCAAGGCGAGTGTTTTAAATAAAAGTTTCTGAACGTTCCAGTTCTGACTAGACAATGTATAACTTCAAAGAGATTCACAGGCGGTCCGTTCGGAGTGACAATCAAAATTCCACTTTCAAGCTGGAAGGTCATAGCGGGCTCGCCGAAGCACCATACTTCCGACAATGGATCATCAATGCTGCATCGCGAATTTTGCGAAGACTGTGGCAGTCCGATACTTGAATACGGAGAGGCTGCTGCGAGGGACTGGAGGTAGATTCAGGATTCGAAGGAATATATATAAAGCTCACCACAATGTCCTGTAGATATGTCTTCCACGGAACGCTAGATGATACAAACGTACTTCCTCCGAAAGGCGAATTCTTTTGTAAATACAGATGCCACTGGATGCCTGAGATCGAGGGAATATTTCATAAGAGGGAACTCCACGACTAGACTGTAAAGTGAGCTTAAGGGATTGTTTCATCGTAGTAACTACAAATGTCCTCTGTGAAACAGAGATGACTCGGATGTCTTTAATTAAACCTCTACAAGACTGTTGATTGACAACAGTTTCTCGAGCATTCACAAGCAATCCACAGGATTCCATGTTATGCACCCGTCTCTACCTTTGTCAAGTCTGTCAAGCTTAGCCATATCCTCGTCAGAAAGCGAGAAGTCAAATATATTAGCATTCGAAATTACTCTATCTGGGTTGGCCGATTTTGGAAGAGGGACGAAACTGTTGCGCAGAATGTCGGATACATCTAAGCGACAAAAAGAAAGACGCAAATGGAATGGAAGGGCTTACCCGTGCTGGAGCGACCACCTAATTAGGACCTGCGCAGGCGTTCTTCCAGTCTAGGACATCAGAATCGACAGGATTAATATTAATCATGCACAAGTAAAGGAAGATGCATACACTTTGCGAGACTTCCTGGATGACTGGATGAGAGAAGTCGCCACGGATCAAAGGGCAGTAAGCCTGGATGACAATCTCCCGAGCATGACAATACTCGACAATCGGTTTTTGTTGGCAGAAGGGGTGCAGCTACGTTCACAGAATCGACTCCTAATATATTCATATATTCCGCCACAAGTAACAAATCAGAACCAACCTCAATCTGGTTCACAGCGGGTGTCTCCAACTCAGCCAATCTAATCTCTTCAAGGTGGTGAATACCACTGACGCGAAGTCAGTCCGGGTAAAGTAAATGACGGTCAACTCGGGTAGGCCAAGTCTACTTACTAATTGGAAACACCGACAGTTTCGATCTTTCCAGCATTACGTTTCTCAAGTAATGCGCGATAGGTCTGAAGGCGCTTCTCGGTACCGGATAGAGCAGAGTGTATTAAGTAGAGATCAATGTATGCTGTTGTTCCGAATGTGTAAGGGGTCTTCGCACTTCAATGCACGTTATTTAAGAGGCCTCACAGGATTGGAACTTTGCAAGTGATTCCTCAACATGAGCCAAAGTTGAGTCATATCCGTGTTCTGGATGGTAAATCTTAGTAGCTGTGTCAAGAGAATATGGATCAATTTAGTGAATCTTTTCGGTCTAGAAATATTGATGGTTAATTGGTCACTCACTAACGAAGATATTTTCTCTCGGGATCCCACTTTCTCGCACCACACGACCAACTTCAACCTCATTATGATAATACTCAGCTGTGTCGATGTGCCTACAAACAGCGTCAGTAAATTAACTAAAGAAATATGGGAAAATGCTGAGGTATGGTCTTCACCGATATCCATGTTTCAATGCAGTACAACACGCCGGATAACAATCATCATTTTCAAATACTCCAAGTCCCAGGATCGGCATTTCATATCCGGAGCGAAGCTTGATCGTGGACTGAAGGGAGAGGTTCTCACAAGAGAAAGCCATCTTGTATAAGGGGGTGTGGTGACCGAATACGGGATAAAAGTGACTTATTGCGATATGAAAGGCAGGGAATAAGTCATTGCACGTGTTGTGCTTACATATTCGAGGGGCCTAATGACTTGAATATAGGGTGAAGGGAGCGTGTATATTGAATAGAAGAGTGCTAAAAATGTACATGGTAAGGAAAGCACGGTCCGGCCGAAATGGAAAGATAGCTAAAAACATGATGGAAACAGTGCAGGAAAAGAGCGACTCAAGTGAAACATTGTTTGAATAGAGAAACTCCAAGGGAACAAAACAGAGCTGGACAAGGAAGAGAGCCGTTTCAAATGGAACATCTCTAAGATGACAGAGTTAGGGATTTGATCCACAAACCCGGTATACTTTACATATTGACTGTCGAGCCGAGCTCCTTGGCCCTCTTGCGCGTAAGAATGGGATCTGTGCGCACGTAGCCCCTGGAAGGCGAATATACAGCTCCTACAGTTCGCCTGCCACGGCGACTGCTGTTAGGAAGTCTGGGCGTCCCGTCTTCATCGTACTCATATTCAGTGAGTGGACTGCATTCGCGGCCGAATCCAGAAACTTTCGGATAGTTAAACGTAGGCTCGACAACTGTATCATCGCTACCATGAAAATAACCGTTCGATCTGGCTTTGGATGGCGACTCAAAAAGAGGCGTCTGGGGTAAGTCATCATCTAGTCCAAGAGGCCTAGTCATAACTTCATCTTCAAGGAGACTTTCATGTCCATGTATAAAATACGGGTTCGGACCAGGGACGGGCATGGGCGTGGCAACAGGGGACAGGAAGGCGTCGCTCATATGCTCGATCTTTACCATATCTGTTATTGGATCAAGTTTGAGTTGATGACGTTCAGAATGGACCGACTTGACACCGTTCGCCATGGACTGACCCGCCCCTCCTCTAGCCGTCCCACCATGGCCCGACCTACTCTGGCCGGAAGTCACTTCATCTTTCAAGGCTTTATCCGCGTATGCCCATGTTTCGAAGTCGAACTGAGCCCTGGAAGAAGTGGAATACGCCCTGTATGAGTTATCAACCTCACCATAGGGGGTACATCCGCGTGAGGAAAGTGAGGGAGGGACCATATATACACTCGGACTCGGGGAGTCGTACCGAGCATCTCCATCGTTCGATAACAAGTCACGACTCATGAACCGGACGCCTTCAGGCATGCTCGATATGTCAAGGCGTCGTCCGAGCGCATCGACGCACTGTGCGACAATCCTCGCTTGTGCAGCGGCGTTGACTCCTGGATCCTCGCAATCAAATACTCGTGTGCCAGCTTGCTGATATTGGTAGTACTTGGAATTCGAGTCGGCGTGTCCAAACGATGCTGGTGCCTCGGTCGAGATTCCCGACAAATTAGACATGGCCTTGGCCTTTATCCTGGAACAGTTAGACGTCGATTCGGCAAGTTGGCTGGGGGTAACGATTTTCGTAGAAGCCTCTGATCCTGGATGAGGCATAACAGGAGCTGGATAGTTCGGCATGTGACGCGTCCAGTGGTTGATACCCATTGAGCCGGACGTCACCGTTGACTGTGAACCAGCACGGCCGCGAGTGCATGGCTGCGCGATGTTCTTCGGGGGCGTCAAAGACACAGAGGAATCACCTCGAGGTTGAGCACGAGAATTGGCTTGTGCCTTTGCCTGTGACCTCGTTTGTCTAGCACTGGACGACATTCTTGATCCTGTTGGGCCTGTGAGCTACAAGTGCGACGTCAAAAAGGTTATATCACGCACAAGTTTCTTGGAATGTTAGAATATTGAAAGATAGTAGCGTTGTTGAGAGTCAGATAGAAAAGATCTTGTGCCTTTGCTGACGGGCTCCTGTCCTCGTTGTTCTGGGCCAAAGCAACTCGCCATCTTATTTAAATAATGCTGTTGAACCCGGCCACGAAGTAAGCCTCAAGCCACTTGGTATGTTTGGTTCCCATTTACGAAGCCGCGCGCAATTTTCCTGGAAAATTTGTCGTGGCCTGTAGATCTATAATTCGACTAGCGCTATAGCTTAGCAGGAATTCGGTCCAAGCACAGAAGAAGTCAATTCAGACTTCTTATAAGATCAAAGTACCACATCAGATAAGCCGGCCCCATTGTTTACCAGTTAAAAGACAACAATGGCAGCGAGTTAAGCGAGCCTAGGTGGTTCAGCCACTTCACAGCGAGGTAGGCACCATTCAAAGAGTGTTCGTTACAAGATACAAGTTACGGAGTTGACGAGTCATGGTCGTCTGAGTGGCAGAAAAATCTTGGTATAAGTTTTGAAGTTTCCTTCTTTTTGATTTTATGAACCTCAGGGGAAGCAGCAATTATCCATAGCCCAAATGGTGGCCGAGTTGATGGGTGAGAATAGGAGAACTCACTAGGCCGAGCGGACAAAGCGGGTAAACAAAGGTTGGATTACAAAGCAAAAGTTACTGCGCTTGGAACTTTGCGGTTATTCTCCATCTTCCCAACGGACACAACCGATGGGTTCTCGACTCCCAATTTCTCATTCACATACGTGTGGGCGGTGAACACATCGTGCTTCTGCATCAACATCGTCATGTGCCTGCGTACAAGATTAGAAGTGTGTTATCGAATTACGGGACGTCTAGACAGAGCAGGGGTTTAAAAGGTCCGGTCCGATAAACTCTGTGCAACGCAAATACTGTAAAGTGCTCTTTATCTCCTTTCTCACTTCTTTCAACGTGCGCTATGCCTGAGGCAACTGCCATCCCATCATTTCCTCTCTTGCAAACTGTCCACCTGAGGGAATGTGATGCCGATTTTGCTTATATCGATTCTGGCGTGCCTGGTTTGGGTGCCACTACTCGAGAGGACTACACAACGGTAGTTTGCATACATGGACATACACATCACGCTCGTAAGGCGCCTCTTTATAATCAAATCGCTGCTATATTCCTGCCATTTACAGCTTGACATCAATCTAATATGTTGCTTATAACGTCCTTTTAGAGACGTTTACGCGTCTATTTGCTCCTGCATCACAGAGGAATCTCCGCATCATTGCGCTTAATCGAAGGGATTACGTTGGGTCGACACCTTTCAGTAAATCTGAAATCGCACAGTTAGACACAACGGATGAGCCGAAGCATCAGCAGTTCCTTTACGACCGAGGGCGAGAAATCGCGTATTTTCTTCTATGGGTTATAAATGAATTGAAAATTCCGCCTGCAAGAAATGATGGAAAATCGGGCGGATTGGCTCTGCTTGGCTGGTCTCTAGGGAATATTACTTCCTTTGCTTTTCTGGCAAACTTGGCGCGGTATCCAATGGAGGTTGTCGAAACGCTCGACGCGTATCTCAGACATTTCTTTGTTTACGGTATGTGAAGCTTGACTGTGTGTTGGTTTATCTTCGTCATTATTCATGCTTAGTCCGTTAGAGGCCGTATTTCAATTTCTTGGTTTCCCTGTGCCGCCAGGAGCGTACCATCCGTTGTGGGACGACAGCATTCCGAAAGAGCAAAAAGCATATGAGATCGACGTATGGTTCTCGTCATATTTCCAACATCCTTATTTCTCTCGACTTCCCACTACTCGCACTCGAGATTTAGATTCGTTGCAACTTCGAATACCGTCAAATCCAGCCAGACCGCCGACAATCGCAAATAAAACCACGGCGGATGATGATGCGACCAAGGACCTTGTCCCAGGAGCACGCTCGGAGATGTACTTCTTCACCAAGTTTCGAGACGGAACGTTGCATAAGCAATACGAAGCTGCACTCATATCCGAGAACACGACTCGATCTGGGCCCTCGCGTTTCCTGTTACCAAATTTGAGTGTGAGTGTAGTGGATGGATCAGAGACTGTGTGGAATATCATATGGGCCGGTTGGGAGGTTGAGAAGAATATTGAGAAGTGGAAAGTAACTGGTGCAGAAGTTCGACCGCTTAAATTTATCACGATCGAAGGATCAAATCATTTCGTGAGTTTTCCCCTCGTATGATGATTATTTATTTATATCACTGTCTTATCACTTACTGTCTTTTAGCTTCTCTGGGACGATCCAGAGCTCCTTGTTAAAACGTTGGCTAAGTGTCTGACTGGGCAAAAAAGTTTATTATAGATAGCGGCATTAGCGGTTACGAATGATCGGAGTTTGCCCTGCGGGCAAACGCTTCTGGAGCAACGATCGCATATAACTTATTATAAGGACCGACGATGAAAACGCCTAATTTGGGGCAAATAACTGGCACCTGACAAGGTCTGGAGGGAACATCGGGTGCCAATTCACTTCGACGAGTGTTTGGCTGAGTACGTCTGTAGTCAGGGATAAAAATAGCAAGTCGAGTAGATTACGACAGAACAGCGTCACTGACACTGGATACGCTTGTCCGGCCCGTTACGGTCGACGTGCATGAGGCTGCGCAGGACCAGAGAGCCGCTAGGCCGCGTTTGATATAGGATAGGGCCGTTAGGTACGCATGCTTGTGCAACGTTTTAGAGGCGCCGCCTTTCTCGACAAAATGATTGTCTGCAAGAAGGATCCCACTGCTATCGTAGTCCTACGGTAGTACAGTACGGACCAAGCCGTGAGTGTCGGAGAACCAGATTTAGGAATCACGCATGAAAATAAAGTTAAGGAAAACATCCGACGCCAAGCCCGTCACGATCCGCGCCCGCATCTGTGCGACTTTCATTTATTCATTTGTGCTACATTGTAACCTGCAAGGGGAGTCGCCTCTCCTGCATCTGCACAGCATACCACCTCAGACTTGCCAGGCGGGGCGAGTTTGCGGGGAATAAAATACCTCCTTCGACGGGCGAGAAATAAAATATTTGTGGAATAAACAAGAGGGCCGACATCTTATGACAAGCAGACTATAGAATCGAAGTGGAAATATGAAATAGGTTCCCACACGGGCAATTGCTTGTCTCCTCGCTCCCGTCCCTTATCCCTCCCGTCGCTCTTCTTTCCTTTCTTCTCCCACCTTCTCTCCCTCACAACAACCAGCGGCGAGGACGACACGGGTATCGTTGTCGACACCGACACACCATGTCCGAGCAGAACGAGAGCCAGTCCTCGTCGCCCCCGTCCTCTGATGAGCTCTCGTCTGCACCTTTTGCACCTGTACAAACACCCGTTCCTTCCTCCCCCGTCTCACCTACAGGCAATTCCGACGTACCGCTGCTTTCGACTCAGCAAAATACACCTTGGATGCGCTCCTCATACATCAGCTCACCGCTCAATCCGAATCAGCAACTGACATCGCGTTCTCGGCCCGTCAGTCGCGGCAGCGCGTATTTTTCGCGTATTATGTCGGAAGAGTCGGCTGCCTTTGGTGTAGCAAATGGTTCCGTCGGGAGTGCAGCTGGACAGCGGGGTTCCATGCTGCTGTATCGACTGGCCTCAGACGACGATCAGGCGCTTACCGTGCCCAATCGGCGCGCGTCATTTGGCTCTGACAGCGCGCTCTCCTTTGATGGCAAATATCCATCTGGCACACCACGCGGCATGATTCCCTACGTGAGTCGCAATTACTACACTATGACAGTACATCTTGTCCTGACCAAACCTTCAGGTGTATGACCCTGAGGTGGAGGAAGCTGGGAAGCTCGATGCGGACGACGAGCTTCACAACTTAGACGACCCGAAATTCGCCTGGTCATGGCGTGGTATTGCAAATTTCGGTCTCTTATTCGCCCTTATCACCGCCTTGCTCTGCCTCTTCATCCTGTACCCCGTTCTTGTCTTTGTCAAAAATAATCCAAGACTTCAGGCAATCGATAGCAACATTCATATCAATGGCACGGGTCAAAACCCCGTTTTCGCTGAGATGCCGGACCTTGTAGACACCGACACACCTGAGGATGCGAAGACGAGGACGGGATTCGATGGTAATTCATATACACTCGTATTCAGCGATGAGTTCAACAAGGAAGGGCGTACCTTCTACCCTGGCGACGATCCGTATTGGGAGGCTGTTGATCTCTGGTACTGGCCTACCTCGGACTTAGGTGCGCATATAACTAGCCACTGTAGTCAAGAAGGCGTTGCAGGGTACTGACGTTTCCTTAGAATGGTATGACCCCTCGAACGCATTCACTCGCGACGGCAATCTCGTCTTGCTCGTTGAGAATGTCCAAGATCCCACGGACAACCATGGCTTGCAGTTCCGTTCAGCGATGATCCAGAGCTGGAACAAGTTTTGTTTTACCAAAGGGTACTTTGAGGTTAGAATAAGTTTACCGGGTCCAAATGAAGAAACATCAGGATACGTGAGTGAATGTATCATTAGAGAAGGCTGTTCCCTTGACATTCGTATAGTGGCCCGGTGCTTGGACTATGGGGAACCTTGGGAGACCGGGATACGGCGCATCAACGGATGGAATGTGGCCGTACACATATAATTCTTGTGATGTTGGCACATTCCCGAATCAGACGTACGCGAATTTATCTGGACCAGCAGCAGCACTCCATACAGACCAAGGGCGAGATAAGTATAACTTTGAGCTGTCGTGGCTTACTGGACAACGGCTATCGTATGTGTGGTTAATATAAACGGACAAAATAACTTTTTAATTTCACTGCGTCTAGTGCTTGCACTTGTTCTGACGAAGATCACGCAGGTCCTTCAAACAACTTTGGACGCGGTGCTCCAGAGATTGATGCCCTCGAGGCACAAAAGAACAAGCTCGGTCCTGGAGCAAAAGTCTCCCAGTCTGCTCAGTTCGCACCATTCTCACATGATTATTTCTATGGTAACGACACCACAGACAAGTTCGAGATTTTCGACATTTCTGTTACTCAGCCAAATACATACCATGGAAGCGCAGTTCAGCAGGCAGTATCTGGATTGACAGACCTTCCAGCAGATATGTTCAATGGGACTGGTGGACAGTTTTACACTGTCGGGTTTGAATATTGGACAGATCCTGCACATCCGGAACAAGGATATATAACTTGGCAAGTCAATGGGAAGCAGACATTGCGTATGGGTGCAGATGCTGTACCCGAGGATCCATTGCCTCTCGGAAGTGGTGTAGGACGACGTCTGATTCCTGAAGAGCCAATGGTACATCTTTTAACTTTCTTTGGCGTCTTTTCTCTTATTTCTTTTTTCGCAATAGTCGATTATCCTCAACTTGGCGATCTCAGAATCATTCCAGACAGTTGATCTGACGACGATGACGTTCCCAAATGAAATGCATGTTGACTACGTCCGCGTTTACCAGCGGGACGGAGAAACAAATATCGGATGTTCGCCAGACGGGTACCCAACAGAAGATTACATTTTGAAGCACGCGGAAGCGTACAGCAGTACGTTTTTGCAACTCTTTCACCGTCTGCTGTATCCTAACTGTGTTATCTGTAGACCCGAATTTGACGACTTGGCAACAAGCAGGCTTTACGAGACCGAGGAATAGTTTGGTACGCTATCGCTCTTTTCTACAGGCGAATGGAATTCTGACTGTCGTTCGTAGTATGATGGCTGCTAGAAATCGTTAGAGCCGGACCGTATTTGAACTTTTCTTATCTATGTGCAACCGAACTTCCCTGCATGCAGTCTGACTACCCTCTCGCTTCCGTCTCTTGTGTTTCGCCCGCAACGCTCGCTCCCTGTTCTCCTCCGACCCCCCTCTTATCGCGCATTCGTAACTTGCCATCATGCCATCAGACACCTGGTCGTCTCCGCATACGACATCCCGACCATTCCATGCATTCCATCTCTCGTTCGCGGACTTCTATTTATGTAGCCCGCGCGCGGCCGTTGGCATCACCGTCATCGTCTGATTATTCGTCATCATCAGCGTCATTCTGCTCTGCAACCTGATATCATCATTTCAAACTTGCATTCACTTCACATCCCCTTTTAGTTTTCCTCTTTCCTCACTTTCTTCAGACTTTCATTCAGGAGTGTTTTTTTTTGTCTGTATGTATACACGAACTCTCATCACGAACCTCAGAAACTATTTTAAAGAAGAGGTTCTAGTGCTTCTTTCTTCTTTCTAGTTCTTGAGCGGGCTGTCATAATGACGGTTCCACTCGTACGCTCCTTTCTTATTTCAATGTTTGCTTTGTCGTGCTTTTTTTATATAAATCGGATAACAAGTTACTTTAGCGCGAACGCTGTGGTCTTTCTTAATCCCCTCCTCCCCTCGTTACCCTTCCTATTCCCTTTTACCCTTCCTCCCCTCTTAGTGTCTCTTCTATTCCCTATCACCGCAGTGTAAAAGGACTTCTTCTTTCCTCATATATCCGGTATTCGTTTGATATCATTAACTTCTTCTGGTTCTCGGTCTCGAAATGTACTTTTTTTAGTTTTTAGTTCTCGGTTCTCTTTCTGGGCTCGACTTTCTTTTTCTAAAAATTAAATCTCTCATCCCTCATTCTTTTCTTCTTTTGCACCTTCATTTTTGATTTGATTGCTTTCAAATCGGTATGTCACGAATAATTCTTCGCTTGATATTGTTCGTGATGTTGCTGATGCCATTGAAAGCATCTTCTCTAAGGTAGAAGTGGAGATTACAATACTGTGTCATACTGATAGTGCGTTTGATATGGTGGGCGCTGGATGATTCAGTATTACAATTCACTCACTTCACTATTTTTTATTGATTATACCTACATTGTTGTGGAAATAATAAGAATGACATTTCTCTAAAAATGTCCAATCCTATCAGATAAATGTGCATACAAGTCGTAAATTACACGTGAATATATACGCGTGTTTACGCATGAGAGATTTCAATAGACTTACTCAGCACAAAGTTGCAAGTCGGCTACTCTCAACCAAGCAAAGTTACAAACCATTACCATTGTTATCTACTTATCCACCATTAGTCGTCTACTAAGCCGTTTCGCGTTCCAGCAATTGAGGAAGTCGACGATGCCTGGAGTGCAAGCTGGGCAGCTGACGCTTCAGTCAACTGTGAAGCTCTCGTCGGGGTACGACATGCCCGTACTGGGATTGGGAGTGTACCAGAATTATGCGTGTATTCCTGCTTGTGAGGCTGCGCTGAGACATGGATATAGGTATGTGTATTTGTTGATTTATTTCCCTAAACCTTCCTTTTTTGTCTTTGTGTTTCTTTTATTCAAGAGTTTGTGGTGGAGGGTGGAGGAAGCGAAGGTGTATTCTGGGTGGAGTATCGAGAAGATAGAAACAAGAAGCTAGTTTGGCCTGATTTCGGTTCCTAATTTTGATCTCGGGTCTGCACTTATCTTTCCCGAATACTCCACCTTCACTCAATTGTACCCATCCGATTACTGACTTTCTTTTTGCATAAACTGAAATCTGACGGATTAACCGGAAAGACTCATCGACACCGCTCAGATGTATAGGAACGAAGCGGATGTAGGGAGAGCTGTGAAAGACAGCGGGATTCCTCGTGAAGAAATCTACATTAGTACGTGTCTTGTAACACTCATTGATCAACATCACGCTTCTGTTCTTCTCTGTCTTACCTTTCTTCTATTAGCTACGAAGATCTCGCAAAAATCGCATGGATACGACTCGACACTATCTGTCGTCGAGGAATCTTTGAGTAAACTAGGAGTCTGTATGTCGATGTTCCGTTTCACCTCCACTCAAATTGATGTTAACTTTGCTAACGGGGTTATGAAATTTCAATTGGCAGCTTATATTGACTTGTACCTGATCCATAGTCCACTCTCGGGAAGGGAAAACAGACTTGCGACCTATCGTGCCCTACTTGAACGACGGGATGCAGGGAAGATACGGAGCGTTGGAGTCTCTAATTAGTAGGTTTATTCCGACTTTTGAAGTCATCGCCTTACGCTTCATACAAATTTTCCTTACTACTTTCGATTTATTGGTTGTCTTTCCAGTGGTGTGCGTCATCTCGAAGAGTTACACGAAGCAGGTTTAGAGACTCCGAGTGTGAATCAAATCGAGGTACGTTTATTTCCATTATTTCCATTATTGAAAAAATTTCTACGACTTGCTTTTTTCTATAGTTGCATCCATTCTGCCAACAGAAGGACATTGTCGAATATTGCACGCAGCGCGGAATCGTGGTTCAAGCATACTGTCCTCTCATCCGTGCAGACTTCTCCAGTCCCATACTGCAACGGGTTGCAAAGAATGTGCGTCGAATTGCTTTGCCTTATATGATTTGACTTAATGCTTCATGTAGGTGAACAAGGACCCTGCACAAGTTCTCGTTCGTTGGTCTCTCCAGCGCGGGTATGTTAATCTCTACTCTCTACTCTGTATACGGATTGATATATATTTCGCGATCAGATTTGTTCCACTCCCCAAATCATCGGTGCCAGAACGCGTAGTCTCAAACGCGAATGTTTTCGACTTAACACTATCAGACAGTGATATGGCAATGCTCGACGCATTAGACAAAGGCTCTGCAGGGGCAGTCTCTTGGAACCCTGTCAATGCACCCTGACATACCTTTGTAAGATGAGTACAGGATAGCCTGGCCTTTACGCTATTTAGTTGAACAGAGTGTCACCAGGAGGAAATTGACGTGTAGGATTGTCAGGATATATATATGCTTGTTGTACATTATGTATACCGTGTTGAAATAGTACAGCTATTCTTCAGGAAATGAAAGTGAGTGAAATACACAGCCAATGGTTATCCTGGTTACTACATGTGAAATCTTTGATGTTCGCTAATTTTCCGAAGTCAGAGACGTGGAGTCGTCTGGTACACACTTGTTGCATGAACAGTAGTCGAGAATGATTCACCTGGATGGGAACTATACATACATGCTGACGAGATATAAATATATGTGTGTATTCAAATAATATGTTGACAAAGCATTCACAGAGAATATGAGATAGGTCTCAATAACAAGATATCTGTGTTATTTATCCAATTAATGATACTAGTATGATCCTTCTCTGGCACTATGAAGTAAGACATACGTAACACACTTTTAAATGGTTACTTTAGTACACAAAACATTGCAATGAACGGTGCTGACTTTAATTACTCTGGCCAGAAGGTATCCTTGATTTTGCATTACTCTTTTGCCTTCTGAATCGGACCACTGGCTCGAGGGCTGTTCTCCTTCTTGCTTGCCTTGTGATGATCAGAACCTTGCTGTTCCTGAGGTGTAGCTGTGGACTGTCGCACTTGATTTTGCCTATTTGAATCTTTCTTATCACCGTCCTGATTGCTGTTTCCATTCTTCGCTGCTGGTTTTTTTGGAACGCTAGAAGGTGTTGCACTATTATTCGAAGAACCCGAATTCTTCCTGCTTTGAAGCTGCCAGAGACTGTTCGAAAATGACTCGTGAAGTGACCGCGAGTGTAGTGACCTAAACCACTATTGCGAATACTCAGTACCAATTTGCTTGTAAACGAGACCCAAATATTGGAGGGACCTACTCGGTGCTGTAATGCATTGTGAGCGTTTATTCTGCTTCCAGGATCTTCCTTAAGCAGCCTTTTAATGAGATCTTTGCCTTCCGGCAAGTGTATCAGCCCAGCAATTGAGTGAGTGTGGGTACTGTGCTATCCTACCTTCTTGTGAGATATTGTTGTACTGTTTCAGCTTAAGCTCGAGTTTATCATCTAAATGATTCTTGTACTTTTCCATGAACAGAATAGTCTTGTTGTCGTATCCTGGATTCGATTGCCTTTCATTCGGCCCGAATGGGTGAAAATTAATAGTCAGCACATCAAACATCACCAGTCTTTCCGGCAGTTATTAGAACCAGATCATGTCGAGACGAATTCGCACTTTATAAGCTTTTATACCAATCCTGGAACGGACGTGTGACACTTACCCTAAACTCCAGATATCTGATTTACGCTCGACATTACCATTAATTGCTTCCGGTGGGCGATACACATTTGTCCCGGCGTTGAACTCGACGGATTTGCCTTTGCAGCGACACGATCTGGTGTATTAATATCCTCTAGTCAAACATATAGATTATACAGATTTAATGACGCACAGACCAAAATCTCCTATCTTTGCAATCATGCCAAATCCAGATCTGTCATTAATCTTCACAGGATCTGTGATTAACGATAGAAGAATGTTTTCTGGCCTGGGAAGAAATTGACAGCTATGTATATGTGAAATAATTCCAAACTTACTTCATGTCCCTGTAGAACAAATTATTCTTGTGGAGATGGTACAACCCTCTAAGTATGTCCCTATACAGGAATGTGAATGCATCTATAGAGCACATATTCATAAATTTGTACCATACAAGCCACCTCACTTCATCTTCAGAAAGTGGGTTACCAACTTTTTGTCTATCTTTAGAATAGTCCCATAGGTCACCAAGATCAGCATATTCAAAGACAAACACAATGCGCTTTGTTTCAGGATCCTCGTATTCATCCAGGAATGAGATCTGTAGAAATTCGGGGTCAAGTTTACCTTTCATACAATGAAGACTTGAACTCACAATGTTTTCATGCCTGCCACTTTGCGAAACCGCCCTTAGCATTGTATGTTCTTTGGGGATGGCGTCCTTCTCATTGACGACTCCTGTGTCAGACGCAAGCTTCTTAACCTTTTGATCCTTTGCAGCCTGAGAATACTGCTCTTTGAAAATCTTAAGAGCAACTGACTTGTAAGTTTGAGTATCAACTCCTTCCTGTATTGAGTAAAAAATTATTGCTTTTGAAGAGAAAAGGACGGCGCTTCACATACATAGACCTCACCAAACGTCCCATAGCTGATCTTTCTGCCCTTTTCATACCGCTGCCGCTGATCAGTGATATTCTGGTTTGTATTGACTTTCCTACTCATTTTTCGTGTACACAACTACTACTTCAATGTCTATCACACCAGAACAAAGAGCAGAAGTGAGGAATGATCTGGCTTGTCGAGACTGTCTCAGGAGCAATATAAATGTAATGTGAGAGCTTTGCAGATTGCAACACGTAACAGTGTATTATATAACGCAGGGCGGTGCCAATTTTCCAACCCTTTGGGGTCAGTGCAAAGGTCGATGCGGGCATTCCCACGGCCTGCTGCGTGATGACCAAAGTGCATTTTCGTGACTAGAGTTTTGAATGCTTTCTTATAAATGTATCTCCTCTGTCCACAATCAATCAATCAATCAATAAAAATATTGAGATAATTCATAATATTTTAGTCCTCAGTCCTTTGAAACGAATTTTTGAAAAATCGGCTAGTTAGAAAGATATTCTTGTTTTAGTACAACTTTGTATAAAGAAATGCCTGTATTTCTGTAAATAAAAAGTTTAAAGAAAATCTGCTACAGGAAATTGTGGATCTAATAGATAGAAACATATTGGAGAAAACAAAAGTGAGATAATCAATATACTGTATATCTAGCTGAATTTTGAAGCATTTTTTCTTACAGTTTAGACTTATATATATATAGTCTAAATATATTCAGACACATTAATTCTATCCTATGCTTCCCTGTAAACAGAGCACCCTTTAACTTTGCCTGTCATTTAACTAATTTCTTGTAACTCATACTATTTTAAAATTTTGTGTATAAAGAGTACATACTATTATTATACTAAATATTTAATTATTTTGTTATTCTACTCTTAATAACTGTTAACAGAAAATCTAGAACACAAACTAAAGGTCTTGACACAGCCTAATAGTCTACTATATTTGGTAGGTATTACAACCCTACTCTAAAAATGTGTTCTGTGTGTCTTATAAGAAATACTACCTCTTACATACTTACAGTTAATACTTTTTGTGTACAGTCTGAGTAACAAGTATGTTTAGACTATTGTTACTTTATTCTCTCTAAATAATTAAAAAAAATTATACAGTACTATTTATTTATAACTATAATAGTTTTTATAGTGTTAGGATTCTATACTTTTCTCTTTTATCATTTTTACTTTCTTTTCTTTTCTTTATTTATAGTCTTTTATTTTTTATTTTACTAAATTCTAAAGTAAGAGATGAAAGACACAATTTAAGAGAGTCTTTTATACTTTTACACTTTATTATATATAACTTATATGTCTAACTAATTTTCTGTCTTCTTAATTAAGTAGTTACTATCTTTTTAATTATTATAAGCTTGTATTATACTCTTTAAGCTTATACAAGCTATTTATAAAACATTTCTTACTTTTTTTATTCCTTTTTACTTTTATATATTTTGTTTATTGTCTTACACTTTTATTATCCTCTTTATTTCATTTATAAGCCTTTTTATACTCTCTTTATTATAAATACTACTTATCTTATATAATAGTTTCTTAGTTTTTTAACTCCTTTTATTCTCCTTCTAGTTCTTTGTATAAAACTTGTTTTTAAAAGAACACATTTCTTCTAATATATAACTTACTGTTTATTAAATGTTTCCATCACTTAACACAATATTTAAGAACATTGTACATTATATAAAAGAATATATACATTAAATTAACTAAGTTATGTAAGTATCTACTTTAAAGATTAAAATAATAATAAATGTATTCTTTATACTAAAACATATTAATATTATTAGTTCAAGTAGTCAAAATATATTAAAGAGTATTTAAGAAGAAGGAAATAGTGTATAGTAAGCTACACATACATTTCACACTGTAACTCTGTACTAAATGTGTGTATTCTGTATACAGTTGTATATATTTTTCATATACAGTCTTCTGTTGTACTGTATACAGTACAGTTATATTCTGTACCAGACAGTACAATACTGATCCTTACTGATCAACACTATTGTATCTCAGTTTATTTACACATTTTACAATAGAATAAATTTGTAACTGTTAGTGTTCAGTGTATATATAGACATGCTGAGTAAACCTGTTTTGTAACTTTATAAAAATCCAGATTCTCAACAAGTGTATCTTAAAAATTTGTAATTGTTTCCAATACAGCTTGTGCTCTAGATAGATCTAGGCTTCTCAATGAATATGTAGCTGTCTACAAGGCAAACGTCAAGCCTCTTTAACAGCTTGAATTACACTGTTTTCATAACACTTCCAGAATGAAGAATCAAATACTGACAGTACCTTGATTTGTACACTTAGAATCCTTACAATAATAGTGAATAGTGCACGCAAATTCATCAGAGAAACCGTAAGTGTTACTTGACTATGTATTGATATACTTTGTGAGCGCCACATCCAGCAGGAATGTAGTCTCATAAAGGCAATGAATCAAGGCGTCCTTTGGACATTGACTATAGTGATGAATTCGGGTTTGAGTGAGGCACCGCCTACTAGGAAACCGTCGATGTCAGGTTGCGATCCTGTTCGAGATACAGTGAAGTTCAGCACATAAAAGGTGAAATTAAAAATAATAAATCAGCAAAACGTGAGGGAATGCAAAGTAGTAAACCTTACCGAGCTCAGGTGCAGACTTGTCCGAGACGCTTCCACCATAGATAATGCGCGTGCTCTCAGCAATGGAGGGCGATACAGCCTTAGAGAGGTAGTTGCGAATCGCAGCGTGGACTTCTTGTGCTTGGGCGGGTGTGGCAACTTTCCCGGTACCGATTGCCCAGACAGGTTCGTATGCAATCACGATCTTGCTGCACAATCAGTGTGCAAAGTGGCACATCAGAGCCGGTACATGCTAGAGATGAAAGCGAGAAGGGTTACCTCCACTCTTCAGGCTTAAGCAAAGCTGTTACTGTGGCGAGCTGTTCTTCTACAACGGTGATAGTCGTCCCAGCCTCACGTTCATTGAGAGTTTCTCCGATGCAAAGGATAACGCTAAGTCCGGCATCAATAGCTGCTTTCGTCTTTTGTGCGACGAATGCGGAAGATTCATGGAAGAGGGTGCGACGCTCGGAGTGTCCGAGAATGACATATGGGATCCCTGCGTCTGCGAGTTGTGCAGGACTGAGAGGTAATTCAATAAAATGTATTTCACTTGGATACTCTTAAGGACTCAGCGCACCTAATCTCGCCTGTAAACGCGCCAGAGCTTTTAACGTAACAGTTTTGAGCAGCGACCTTTACAGAAGATCCTTTGCTCTGGAGAAGCTCAGCCGCTGGCAGAATGTACAACGCGGGTGGGGCGATAACGATCTCTACACAATAGATATTCGTTTAGACATATGATCAGACTGAACACGGTGTAAGAACGCACCGACGTTGGGATCGAGGTCGGCGCTAGCAAGCGTCTCGACAAGCTTGACATTCTCCGCTCGGGTGGCGGGATTCATCTTGAAGTTCCCGCCGATAAAAAATAAGCGAGACATATTTAATTTGGAGGTCCAACTCTACAAAGGTGTGCTGGTGATGGTGGTAATCGTTACAGCAACTCAGCGGGCAATCGATGGAGATGTTCAAGAGTACGGCGGGCGGGCTATATGCGGCTGCTTGGCTTCTCGGAATCTATCGGAGAGGACACGAGATGCACGTGATGACGGAAACGCGTTGAGACCCGTGTGCGCCTTCATGGTGCAGTGCAGTGAAAGCACTGTACTACACTACAACTTGTTGCACTGGCAGTCTAAAAGCACTTCGTCATCGTCTACGCCAGCTTTACAATGCAATCAGGACTCTCGGCGCCCACGTCTCCCGACCCATATCTGTCACCGCGAACAGTCGTCCCAGGGCTTCACGCTATCTCCAGAGTACCATCATCCTCCAGCGCCGGGTCACGAGCAGGTGGTGGACCAGGAGGCCCATCTCAAGATTCTCTAACGGCGCTCGAGACTTACAAGGCTCGTGATACGTCCAAAGTTGTCGTGCGCTTCAAAGCAGTCGGGAATGCTCCCATTATGAAGCAGAACTTCTACAAGATTACTGCGAGCAATCGGTTTCAGACCGTCATCCAGTTTCTGAGGAAGGAGCTGGGTTGGAAAAGCGGGGATGCTCTGGTGAGTTATATCGTGCTATGTTTCCACTTCATTCCGGAAGTCATTGACGAATATACTTGGTAAAGTTCACATATATTAATTTGGCATTTTCACCTGCACCCGATGACACCGTGTCGAATCTATTCAAAGTGAGTCTGTTGTGTAGAATAATCTGATAGCAATCATTTTACCTACCTGTCTTGCATTTCTAGTGCTTCCAAACAGATGGTCATCTAATAGTTAACTATAGGTAGTATTTCAGCCTGATTTTGTCTTGACACTTATTCTTATGACTTCCTATCAGTACGACGGCGGCATGGGGTTAATATCACCAACACTGGCCCCTTTATACAATACTTAAAAGGCTTCTGGAAGGGCTGAGGATTTTGCCTTGGCCGTCTTTGTCTGCTGAGTTATATTTTGTTTTTCATCGCCGTGTACTGTTGGTCCCCTCGTGCAGATACCAACTTTCCACAAGTTCACACATGTTTAGAGTCCATGCATTAATGTATTTCTATGACACATACTCTAAGAGTTTACAAAAACGGGACATAATATTATACCGATCCTCGACAAGGGGCATCCAAATTTTCAAGATACTGACCAAGCTGAGGCTTGGCGGATTTGCACCCGCATTATTTCGTTGTAGCGGTATAATCTCCAGCGTTTCTAGAATATCGTTCGAACAACATCGTCTGCTCGTCTTTCGACAGCCCCATTCGCCCACGCCAGATTGTCGGGTCAAGAATCAATGGTACAGAAAGAGCCTCTACAACATTCACTTTTCCGTCACCATTGACGTCGGATCCGCTTTGCCCTGCCCTATTGTCAAATTTTCGGCTCTCTAGCATTTGTAAGAGTAGAAGACGAGAGGCTATGGCATCGAGTACGAGTGGTGCATGTGCAGGAGTAAGGTTGCCTAGCCTGAATGCAATAGTTATCGTATATTAGTTATAAGTTATCTAGACAACATGTGTAAGATACACGTACCAATCACCGAACGGGAAGGCAAGTAAGTTCGCTGCATACCTAGAGGATAAGCAGAGTTCGGACGTCGCTCATTTTTTACACAGTTAAAAAGAAGAATTACTCACTTATGTCCGCCTACGTGTCCAACTTCGCCTATCCTTATCCGTGACCACACAGCATCAAGCATTTCCCTCGCCTTCTTCTCCCCTTGTGCATCGCCTTCACCTATAAACTCTTCACAAACTGCCTCAAGTCCACGTACAAACTCGGACTGATCCTTATCCAACTCATCCTTTCCCAAATTCGTAGAGTGCTGACGCTTGTTAAGCTCTTCACGTAGAGCATCTACAAACGCATTCCCTTGATCACCACACCTGCAGTCCCTCGCCGCATGTGTGCAAACGAAAAGAAAGGCTTCGTTCGGGGGAAACTGCGGTGTTGTTGTGCTGTCCTTGTGGATCTCAGAGTCATCATGAGATACGTTGCCCTGTTCTATTGTGACCCCAATAGGATAGTATGGTCGGCGGCCGAGAAAGTCGCCCTCTTCACTAGATTTTGACGGAGATCCCTCGGACGCGGAGGCCGCAAATGTTATGTATGGAAAACGATTCTTGTTCCCGCTAGCTGGAGAATCACCAGACTGAACCCGCGGATCCTCGTCTTCCCAGTAAAAATTGACTATCTCCCCCTTCTGCGTCCCTTGAACCATAAGACGACGCCCCAGAGGTGAGAAGCTATTGTCTAGCTTTGCTGGGTACGTCGATGGCTGATACGGATGTCGCAAGAGCGTGTAAGCGGTATGATATGGAACGGTGCCGACTACGCTTTGTGAGCTGTCAGCCGTGTCTACCGCAGGTTTTGCAGGATTAGGCGGATTGACTTTAGCACTGTATCTAGAAAACAGGCTCGATATGAAGTGGCGAGAAGAATAACGCCGTTTCAGATGTGCGGTACACAGAGGCTGCAGTTGCAGCAAGGCGGAGCGCATGGCAAGTAACAAAATGTTGCAGAGAGGAACAGGCAAGAGACAAGTCAGCCAGTAGATAATGGCATGGTCTATATGCTACGAGTTGGGGAGAGGTAGACGTTCGGTCGGCAGAGGGACAAGATTTGTCAAGGTTTTTATAAGGCCGTGGAGGCTACGCATGTTGCGAGTCCGTTCGGCACGCACGCGTTGGTGCTACAAATAGAGCACGCGTACGATGCGTAAATCGGTCGGTTTACTAGTAAATTTAACTAGTTGTAGGTATTGATTATAAGAGACACCCTAACAGTACTTTTAAAGGAAAGTTAAGTATAACAAAATTAAATTAAAGAACAGTAGGAAAAATTACTTACTCAAACACAAAAGTAAGATCAATTTATCTTTTTAAGAACATACACACAAGTACAAAACACATAATATATATATTTGAAATACATAACTTTTGCTAGTATAAAGAATACTTAGTAACACAACTGTACATTCATATAAAAGCTAAAAAACTATATACACATAATGTTATATTAATCTTTGTAATAATATTAAAACAAATAAAACAAGAACAATAGTTAGTAAAAGTTATACTTACTTTTAATACTAATACCAAAAAGGCTAGAGTAACTCAGTACAACATTAAAGTTATTTACAGGTTGTAAATACTTGCACTAAAACAATAATATAATCTACTTGAGAGTATTACTCTTAAACTTTATAACTTAAACATATACTATAAGTAGTAAATTGAGTATAGTTTTATAGTTATTATAATAGTTTTGTACAAAAGAGTACTTATAACAATAAACTGTATAAAAGTCTGACAGTACTAACCAGACAAAGGATAATTAGAGTTAGTTAAAGGAAGGATAAAAGTTCAAGGTACTAATTACTAAGATAGTGTATAAAGTATAAAGTCTTAAGAGATATATACTAATTTACTATTAGAAGCAAATGTAAAGTATATAAAAAAAGAAGTCTTTAAACATATTAATTACTAGTATAGTAAAAACATACAGAAAATATATTTAGTAACTAGTATAAAATAGACTAGTAAACTCTTATAAAGAGTATTATCCTTCAAGTTAATAACAATTTACTTAAGAATAGTTTGTAAACTAATTGTGACTACTACTTCTTTCTCATATTCACACAATACTACTATCTTATCCTTGAGAAATAAACACTTGATCAAACTCTTAAAGACATTCTCTCCCTTCTTACTAAGTGTAAGTATTATTAACACTAAAAAGAGTTAGTAACAACTGAGGCTATACTTAGAACTAGATACAAGTGGTTAAAGGATCCACCTGTGTTCTGTAAACTAATCACACAAGGTGTAACTCCTACTGTGGAATCCATAACAGACAGTAATTGGACACTTATCCTAATGATTTTTTTCTTTGAGAATAAAGTTATGAATTGTTCCTAAAGTACACACTGTACATGATAACAATTTTTTTTAAATAGGATTTGTCTTGGAACAGAGACAAAGCTAGACCTTTCTGAATGTTAATCTTGACTGTGTACCAGGTCATGAGCTTATACTATATACACAGTCTACAGTAAATTTCGCTTTTTTGAAGTTACTAATGAGCAGAAATAATAATAAAAAAAGGTTTGAGTATGCTTTTTGCTTTGGAAGATTTAAACAGTTATTGGCGTCCGAAGCCAATTGGGAAGCACCCAAAAAATGCAATTAGTGCCCGTTGGAATAAGTCCAAGACAGTGTGCAGACTGGTAGAATCGAGCATGAGAATTTAACAGGCGCCACTTCCTTATTCTAATGAACAGTCTAATCAAGAAAAGAGTATCAAAGGCCTTTCCTTCGGAGAGTATAATCAATGCAGGGCCGTAGCGAGTATGATCGACATCAGGTAATGAGAACCACGTTCCCCCTGAGATTCGGGTACAGGGGAGGGGGTAAAGGGAGTATTTACCCGGGTTTCACTTTATTGGCGTGATTTCGGGTTCACATGCAGTACTTGCTCGGATAGACTACAGGCTCTGAGAATAGGGGTACAATAACTGAGCTTTTTCGGTGCAGAATAATTCACCTGCACTGGCTGGCGGCTGAGGATTGTTGCCCAGTCAGATTCCGCCACAAGAGACGAATTAATGAGTATGTTGGAGGAGCCATTAGGGGGTGTTATGTAATTTTGCATTGGTTACGTGATCAGCGCATCAAGGATCCATTCGTTTCGAGTCCACTCGCCGCTTTTCTCCACAAACCCTCATCTCGCACATTCCTCCATTTACGCTCTCTCGAAACGCCTTGCTCGACATCGTCGACGACGCCAGCACTCATCTCAAGTCATGGCCTCGCAAGGTGAGTGAGTTGTGGACGCCTTCTGGCTCGTTTCTAACCACCTGCTTCAAGTTGTTTCGCCTCCTACCTCAACGCGTCAAGACAACCTCCTAACACAAATAGCGACCGATACAACATCGCAGTCATCGCCTGCGTCAGCGAATTTGTCGCCCGCCCAGCCTGCTGATTCCCGGCACATTTCGCTGAATCCGAATTCGTCCCCTCCGATGAAAGACAGGACCGTCTCTGCATCGACAGACAAGTCTGGTCGGATCGCCAGTGGCCAGCCACAAATGCTCACGTCCGTCTCAACTGGTCACCATCGCGTTGGGTCACGCTCACCGACATCGATTCCATCATCCCCAACTTCTGTGTGAGTATACCATTTTTTATGCTTCATGCGGTTTCTGGATCGGATCTTGGGGCAACGAAATATCTCTTGGCTGCACGAATTATTTCGCTGAGCTTAATGGCACGGCACGCACATGATTTTTCTAGAACAGCTTTCGTTTGCTGGGATTAATTTTATTATATTGCTGGCCGTTCGATGTTGGCGGCGTGGCAACAGAGCGCGTCAAATCGTCGAGGGGGAAGGGTGGCGTCATGCGATCCATAGCATTTGTGGCAAAGCGGTCAAAGTGTACAATATGCTAACTGAATTTCTTACAGGCATTCGTCATCGTCGTCGGCGATCTTTGAGCGCGATGTTACACCTTCACATCCAATCCATACCCATCCGACGAATCCACATCGAACTCCACGCTCAAAGACCACGGAGCCCATTGAAGCTAGCGTTCCCTCGGTACTTGATAGTGCGGCGGCACTTCTCACGTCAACGGATGAACATGAGGAACAGTTTATAGCGGTGGAGGCACCTGTGACGTCTGCCAGCAACATAACGAGTGGGGTAGGCAGCCCAGTCGGTCGCGGAAGTAGAAGTCCAAGTCCGAGCATGAGTGCTGGTGCGGGTAGGGGAGTGCGAACAAGTATGCTTCTCAATTTGCCAAGTCCCATACAAAGCTCGATTGTGTCTGTGCCGCTATCACCGTCGTCTGTATCATCTACTGGAGCTGGACGCGCAGGAGGCAGTCCTCCGCATGCAGGGTCTCAATCAGGTTCTCCGAAGGTCTCCCCGCCATCTCTTACAACGAATTTTTCTGCTGAACCACCGGTCCCTGGTGGATTTTCTCCTTCTCAAATAGTCTATGTTGAGACTGCTCGGCAAGGAAATGGGACGAGCACCCCAACAAGTACGGGTGGATCCACTCATTATGAAAGCGCACCAAGCTCGCCGAAGACAACTACCCTTGAACACCCTCCAAATTCTCTCCCTGTCTCACCGACCACCCCAACCGCTCCGACCACTTTTTCGAGTTCTCCTTCTGGTGGGAGCTCATTCCCGCAGGCGCGGGTCAGGCCCCATCCGCCGTCGCCGTCACAGAATGCTCACAAGCGTCTTTCTTTCTTGTCATATAACGACATACTTGCCTCAACTCCCGTCTCTACCGTTCCCCTTAGCAATCTTACATCGCCTCCTTCTGACGCTCCGCCACCCCATATCCCGAGTGTATCTTTATCTGTCGGCGCCGTTGACAGTGGTTCACCTTTTGGTTCTGCATACGGGGAAGGCGCAAGTCGAACAGCGAGCTTGGTTAACAGTGCACGCAATTCTCTTGTTCTTGACGGTATCTTTGGTCCAGGTCACAGTCACAGTGGGCCTGCTGTAGATGTCAAGGAACCGACCGGTGGAGTCGGGGATGAGCCAGGGGGCGAGTGGGAGCGTGAAGGCTTTGGACGTAGCCTAGCTGAAAGGCTAGAGGAAGCATCCGTGGCTGTTGCACCTGGAAAAGCATAGTACTCGTGGTTCTCCGCTTGTCTCGACGCTCTTTGACACGTCAAGGTCAATTCCGTTTGTTACAAGTGTGTATCCTGCACATGTGTGGTCCGATCTATCATGAAGCTCAAGAATTCTTGTTACCGTTTGGAGGCCATTTTGCCGTGGCTGCGCTCGCAATTTCGTCTTTCGTGTCCGCTTTTACGATACGTTCTGTATTGCTGTTAGCTCTTGTGCTACAGTGCAATCTAATCTACTGCTGTTTCTACTTTCTTTTTGCCTTGACCCTTCATCCATTTTCTCATCATCGTTTCTCTCGGGTCTCGGTTTCTTATGTTTTTCGACACGACTCTTGGTGCGCTTACTTGTAACAGGGCTACTTGTTCATTCGTTCCGTTCACGCGGTTCTCTTTTGATTCTCACTCTTCGATTTTTTACTCGCCTTCTCTAGTATTCAAACACTACGCCAGTTAAACATCTATGCTATGCTCCTCTCCAGTTTCTCTATCTGTTTCCTTAGGACCATACGTCGTCTCCTTCGCCGGAGACCCCTCATTCTAATCACCATCGACTACATACTCCTTCCGAACCTGTGCCACGATATGTGCTGATTGTTTTTCCTTTTCTTTGTTTCCTTTTCTTCTGTGTCTACAAGACGGTCGGTCATTGTGAAGTGTCTGTGGTTGTGTTATATAGGGTATGAATACGTGAATAAAGCTACAAGTGTAGAAACATAGATCGTATTCAAGGCAACCAGATGCTGATCTATGTAATGTGGACGATTTGACAAATGTGCTTTGAGTCAATCCCTTGCTTACTGATATGGTGATGGTCAGATGCCAATTCAAGGTCGTATTTACCCAGTTTGCAAATTTATTGCTGCCTATAAGTACAAAATAATTTGACTGTGCAAGTGTACTAATTGGGTTGCTTTGAGAATTATAGGCAGCCTTGCAACTTTATTGTAAATTACAATTGCTCAAATCTGTAAAAAGGTAAAGGCCTTGTACTGACTGAATATATAAACAAGTTGATTACAGACAATAACTGTCAGCAACAGTGTAGAGGGGACCTGAAGGCTCAGCAAGGGGACCCAGGCTACAACTATCCTACACAACAGAAATACAGAATACAAGCACTGGAACATAGTCAGAACTTGTAGAATAGAAGGAAAGAGAGAGTAAGATAAGTATAGAGTATATAGAGTGAGCCTAAGAGTACAGGACTACCTGGAGTAGACAAGATCAAGACTACAGGACCAGTCTGACCTTGTACACCTATATATACTAAACTACACAAGAGTACTCAGGGAATGATAAGCTACTAAGAATGATGAGCTACAAAGAATAAAGGAAGGGAAGGTCAAAGATAAATGTATAAAGAATGAAGGGATAGACAAAGGGTAAGAGACTGTAAGCCTACCCTATGGCTTATAACAGCTTCTGTACTGTTCTGTACCTTTCCTGGTGTAGAACCACATGTCTGAACCTAGACCTTCTTCTAAGCCTAAACCTCCTTAGTATGGACCCTAGAGTCACACACATTTCCTCTTTTGTCTTCACACTATGTTTCCTTATTGTCTGAGTCACATACCCTTCATTCTTAAGTGTATACACCCTCCTTTTTATCTTTAGCATTGTTTTCCCCTTTTTTAACAAGTATAGCAGGAGTGCCCCAAATACTCTCTCTTATTAAGACATCAAGCAAGTGTCTGCCTTATATACTACATAGTAAAGTCTGATAGTCTGAGACATTCCAAGCACAGTAACTCTACATAAGGCAATTAGGGATTTCCTAATCCAGAGCACAATCTAATACTCCCCTTCAAGCATTAATTAAGAACTAGGACTGTATACCTAATAGTTTGTTTAGATGCTTGATCTGTAGAATGTAGAGAGCTTTTGTAAGGATGTCTGCTAATTGGTTCTGTGATTGAACATAGTATACATTAATGTAATTGTTTTGAATATAACATTGCACAAAGTCTTTTTGTAAATCAAGGTGTTTAGTGTGAGCATTGTATGTTATTTTGTCAGACTTTACAGTCTTTATTACACCTTGATTATTGTAATAAATCATAATAGGTGCCAATTCAGTCTGTAGTACTTCTTCAGCAAATTGTTTGAGCCAAATAGCTTCTTGAGTAGTATACACTAGCACTTACAACTCTGCTTTGTAAACAGATAGTAGTACCAGGTTTTACTGTTTGCTTGACCAGGATATGGTTGATTTAGCTAATTGAAAGACATAGCTGTTTATTACTTTGTGTCCTTCTGTCATTCATCCATCTGTATCACAATAGCCTTGTAGTTTTAAGGTGTTTGTGCTTCCAAGTTGAAGCCAGCAATTTGTTGTATATTTTAAATATGTAAAGCAATGTTTCACTACTTTGTAGTGATACGTTTAGGGCTTTTGTAAGTAGCAGGCTAATTGCCTAGTAATATAAGATATGTCTGGCTGTGTACAATCTGTAACATATCTTAACAATCCTACCATATTCATGTATAGTGTTGTTTCATTATTACTTTTGTTTGTATTGTATGTATTGTATGTATTGTTAGATAGATCTATTCCAGGAGTAATAAGTGTTTGTAGTGCCTTTTTGTTTTCAAAGTAGTAATGCTTGATTATACTTTCAATATAATGCTTTTACTGTAAGCTAATCATTTGTTGAGGTCTATCTCAGCTTATTTCAATACTAAGTAACTAATGTATTTTGTTACTGTCAGTAAATACAATGTGTTGTCTTAATACATGTTTAAATACTGTTATTATAACAATAGTTTTGCTAATAATTGTAATATTGTCAACATACATAAATGTTACAAGAATTGTTTTATTATTTTGTTTCTTATAAAATACAGTATGATTGTAATTAGCTTGTTCTAATCTGATCTTAAGCAGTAGTTTGGTAATCTTCTTGTACTATTGTCTACCTACTTGTTTCAATCTGTATAATGCTTTATTTAAGCATAATGCCTGTCCAGGTTTAATATCTGTAAGTAGCCTGCCTGGCAATGGTTTCACATAAATGAGTTTGTCCTCATTTAGTTCTCTGTAAAGATATACAGATTTTACATCTATCTGATGTATTTTGTAGTTCTTAGATGCTACCCAAGATAACAATAATTGTACTGTTAATAGTTTTGTTACTAGGGCAAATAAGTTGTTAGAATAGAAGTCTATTCCATTCTTTTGAGTGTATCCTTACACTATAAATTGTGCTTTGTATTTGTCTATTCAGCTGTTAGCCAGTCTTTTGATTTTATAGACAAATTTTGTTCCAATTATATTTGTGTTTGTAGGGGGGATAGCATATATCCATGTGTTTCATTGTTGAAGTGACTGTATTTCATCCTTCATAGCTTTGATCCACTGTTCTTTGTCTATGCATGTTATAGCATTGTAATATGTTAATGGATTGCTATAGATTTCATTAAGGAATTTGTTAAATTCTGTTAGATACATAACTAGGTTTATATTGTCTTTGTAATTTAAACCTATAGTTTGTTTAGCCAGTCTTTGCTCTTGTGTAGAGTATTGTATGACAGGTTCTTTATCTTTATTATTGTTATTAGGGAGAGTTTCATTATTGTTTAATGTATTACTGTTATGATTATTCTCCCCTTCAATACTAGACATTGGTTTGTCTATGAATTGTACATTGTGTTCAACAGTAACTTTATTATCATAGTACACTAAGTGACCTTTACTGTCAGTATCATAACCTAGCCATTGTGTGTATTAGCATCTAGATTGTAGTTTATACATTCGTTTGTTCTGTATGATACAATATGCACCAAATTCTTGTATATTATCTATTTGATAATGTTCATTATACTGTTTGTAATATGGTGTTACAAAATTAATAACAACTCTTAGCATTCTGTTATGAATAAACGTTTAATATTGTACCACATATACCCAGAATTTCATAGGTAACTTTGCTAATAACAGACATGTATGTACACTGTTAAAGATAGTCTTATACATACATTCTGCAACTCTGTTCTACTACAGTGTATTGTGTACTGTTAATCTATGTATTGTTCCTTGACTTTCAATATACATAGTAAAGCCTTTACTTAGGAACACTGTATTATTATCACTTTGGAGAGTTTTAACTCTTATACTGTACTGTGTAAATAGTCTCATTGTATACTTTACATATTTAGTGAAAGTATTGCTTTTATACTACATAGGTAGCATAGTTACCTATTGTGTAGTGTTATCTACAATAGTAAAAAGATATTTGTACTTACTGTAAGCTTGTACTATGGCAGGTCCCCAAATGTTAATGTAGAGATGATCTCTATAACATTGTACAAGAGGTGTTGTTTGTATTTTTGGTATTTCATTACATTGTATGTTTGCTTTAATACAATCTGTACACTACACATTTTTATTGTCTGTTATCCTTTGACTTATAATCTCAGAATACTCTTGTATGAGTTTGTACAAGTAATCAAAATTAACATGACCCATTTGTTAATGTAAATCAACAATAGTGATTGTGTTAATAGATTGTTTATTATAATGAAAAACTATCATATACAAGTTATTTTGTACATGTATTTCACCAATCTTTGTATGAGTAGGAGAATAAATAATACATTCATTGTTTGTTTTTATTAAAACTATTAGATTGTACTCTAGATTAGGAAATCCCTAATTGCCTTATGTAGAGTTACTACACTTGGAATGTCTTGAATTATCAGACTTCACTATGTAGTATATAAGGTAGACACTTGCTTGATGTCTTAATAAGAGAGAGTACTTGGAGCACTCCTACTACACTTGTTAAAAGGTTATAAGCCTTAGTACCTATTGAATGCCTCCACACACTCACTCTTACAGAATGCCTTTGCCTCCTGCTAGACCACCAAGCCCAAGACCTCCCTCTCCCCTCAAACCCATTACAATGTTGTCTACAACACATACCTTTGTTAACACTATGATGAAGGACTCTAACATTACAAAGTTCTTTAAGGGAACAGAAAAGTTGGCTAGTGTGAAGGGATACAAGATATAGTGCTTGTGTATACACAGTACACTCACTACTATGATGCTCTTAGACTATCTAGAGCACAATCCCCCTTCCTCTAATAATGCTGGCATACACACAAGTAATGTTTTGTATCATTGTATAATGAAAACAATAACTAACACAATTTATATGAACTTTACAACACATACAAGCATTAGAAGTCTCATGAAGGTGCTTTCTGAACAATACAATGTTCAAACAACAATGACACATGCTGTAGACATATCTACATTGTTTACAGTAAAAGGGTATGTATTACAGTTTGATAAGATGTTAGACAATATTGAACAAATCTACAAGCAGTTGTCTACACATAATAAAGCCCTCAATAACAACACATACATCTCAGCAATTAACCTTACTACTCCTTGTGAGTATAGATGGGTAGCAACAATGCTAGACAGGCAGATTACCTATTATAATCAACTACCAACAGTTACAGCAGCTCAGAAAGATGTTCTAACACTAGCTAAGTTGATACACAAATTACAAAACACATATACTGAGTATCATTCTTAGTACTCTCAAACAAAACAAGATACTGAACAAGACAGTCTACAAACAAAAGGCAAAAGTGTAGCTAAAGGCAAAATGAAGCCTTATAATAAAGTCAAATGCTACAACTGTAATAAGTACAAGCA
>NW_006760386.1:2153015-2157514 GCF_000271605.1 Fomitiporia mediterranea MF3/22
TGCTATAATAACAGCATTTAAACATGCATTAAGACAACATGTTGTATTTACTGACAGTAACAAAATACATTAGTTACTTGGTATTGAAATAAGCTGAGATAGACCTCAACAAACAATTAGCTTATAGTAAAAGCATTATATTGAAAGTATAATCAAGCATTACCACTTTGAAAACAAAAAGGCACTATGAACACCTATTACTCCTGGAATAGATCTATCCAACAATACAAACAATACATACAATACAAACGAAAGTAATAATGAAACAATACCATATATGAATATGGTAGGATTGTTAAGATATGTTACAGATTGCACACAGTCAGACATATCTTATATTACTGGGCAATTAGTGTACTACTTACAAAAGCCCCAAATGTATCACTACAAAGTAGTAAAACATTGCTTTGTATATTTAAAATATACAACAAATTGTTGGCTTCAACTTGGAAGCACAAATGCCTTAAAACTACAAGACTATTGTGATACAGATAGACGAATGACAGAAGGACATAAAGTAATAAACAGTTACATCTTTCAATTAGCTAAATTGACCATATCTTGGTCAAGCAAACAGTAAAACTTGGTACTACTATCTGTTTACAAAGCAGAGTTGCAAGTACTAGCATATGCTACTTAAGAAGCTATTTGGCTCAAACAATTTGCCAAAGAAGTACTGCAGACTGAATCAGCACTCATTACGATTTATTACAATAATCAAGGTGTAATAAAGACTGTAAAGTCTGACAAAATAATGTACAACACTCACACTAAACATCTTGATTTACAAAAAGACTTTGTACAATGTTACATTCAAAACAATTACATTAATGTATACTATGTTTAATTACAGAACCAATTAGCAGACATTCTTACAAAAGCTCTCTACATCCTGCAGATCAAGCATCTAAACAAACTATTAGGCATACAGTCCTAAGTTCTTAATTAATGCTTGAAGGGGAGTATTAGATTGTACTCTGGATTAGGAAATCCCCAATTGCCTTATGTAGAGTTACTACACTTGGAATGTCTCAGATTATCAGACTTTACTATATAGTATATAAGGTAGACACTTGCTTAATGTCTCAATAAGAGAGAGTACTTGGGGCACTCCTACTATGCTTGTTAAAAAAAAACATATTCTACTTTGTATAATAGTGCTTCACTAACAAGTATGAAGTTCAGATTAGGATGATAGTATATGTTTTGTAGTGAAATTGTATTCACCTTAGTATGCTCATTAGCTTTGTCTTATAGTTTTACATTAAATGTCATTACTCTACTTTTGCTAAGTGTGAATGACAATTTATTTGTAATTGTAATATTTATTAGGGTTGAGTTCTGAACGTTTGTAAGACAGAACAAGTATAGAGTAGTGTGTACATTTGCACCAGAGTCTAATATATTAATACAATGTATTAGTTCAGTATCATTGTAACATATTGTATTAATACATATGTTTGGATCATAATTGAACTCCTTAATGACTTCTTTCATATTGTCAAATGAGTTCATAAAGTTGTCTACTTGTATGACACCATCCTCTTGTACTTTGAATGCTGAGAATACATTGGATTCAGTAGATAGAGTGGATTGAACAGGTAAGCTGCTAGAACTTGATACTAAGGCTTCTACAATTGTAGACTCTAGTATTAGTGTTTTATTAATGTCTTTAATGAATACTGTTTCATTATTGTCTCTAATGAATACTACTGTATTAAGTACAGGTTGAGACAATGTAGTAGTAGTAGTAGAAGTAGTAGCTGTTTGCTTATACTTTTTCTTTCAAGCTTCTGTTGTTTTACTCATTAGAGGGTTTTAGCAGTCTTTTGACATATGCTTGTACTTATTACAGTTGTAGCATTTAACTTTATTATAAGACTTTGTTTTGCCTTTAGCTACACTTTTGCCTTTTGTTTGTAGGCTGTCTCATTCAGTATCTTGTTTTGTTTAAGAGTACTGAGAATGGTACTCAGTATATGTGTTTTGTAATTTGTGTATCAACTTAGCTAGTATCAGAATGTCTTTCTGAGCTACTATAACTGTTAGTAGTTGATTATAATAGGTAATCTGCCTGTCTAGCATTGTTACTACCCATCTATACTCATGAGGAGTAGTAAGTTTAATTACTGAGATGTACATATTGTCATTAGGGGCTTTATTATGTACAGACAACTGCTTGTAGATTTGTTCAATGTTGTCTAACATCTTATCAAACTATGATACATACTCTTTTACTGTAAACAATGTAGATATGTCTACAGCATGTGTCATTGTTGTTTGAACATTGTATTGTTCAGAAAGCACCTTTATAAGACTTCTAACACTTGTATGTGTTGTAAAGTTTGTATAAATTGTATTAGTTATTGTTTTTGTTATACAATAATACAAAACATTACTTGTACATATGCTAGCATTATTAGAGGAAGGGGGATTGTGCTCAAGATGGTCTGAGAGCATTATGGTAGCAAGTGTACTGTGTATGTATAAGTACTATATCTTGTATCCCTTTACACTAGCTAACTTTTCTGTTCCCTTAAAGAACTTTGTAATATTAGAGTCCTTTATTGTAGTATTAACAAAGGTATGTATTGTAGACAACATTGTAATAGGTTTAGGGGGAGAGGGAGGTCTAGGGCTTGGTAGGCTAGTAGGAGGTAAAGGCATTCTGTAAGAGCAAGTGTGTAGAGGCATTTAATGAGCACTAAGGCTTATAACCTTTTAACAAGTATAGTAGGAGTACTCTAAATACTCTCTCTTATTAAGACATCAAGTGAGTGTCTGCCTTATATACTACATAGTGAAGTCCAATAGTCTAAGACATTCTAAGTACAGTAACTCTACATAAGACAATTAGGGATTTCCTAATCCAGAGCACAATCTAATACCCTTTAAGTATGAGCCACCTTTATTTCATTTCTAGTATATATAGTTTCAATCTTTCACCTTTGTTGTACCAGTTCTTATTCCTGACTATAACAAAGGTGAGTTCTTACATGTACATAGACTAGTTCTTATTCCTGACTGTAATAAAGATACCTTTGTCCTGTTAGCATTCTGTGTGTTAGCAAACCTAGAACTTAATAGAACTTGTTTGTAACAGTGTTCAGTACTTCCTTAGTACTGTTCTACTTTTTTTTTGACATTGACAAAACAGTCTTTGTTGTACTACATGTTAGTAAGGTTCCTCTAGCCTTCCTAAATGTCTTCTACTGTTAGTAAGGTTCCCCCAGCCTTTCTGAACACTCCCTTGTTACAGTTCTCTACTCTTACACTAATAAGAGGGAAAACTTAAGGGGGGGCACACATAGACAAGGGGTGAGGTGATGATTGACTGCTCAGTGTCTCTTGTCCTTATATTGTATGTATTCTAACTGAGACATTATAAAGTCATTGTCTTGTGATTTGTCTGTTAATAAACTAATCATCTCATAATACTCCTCTTCAAACTCTTACTAGTCTGAGTAAACTGGTAAGATGTTTGACTTGTAGTACATGTAGCACTTTAGTTAATATATCTGCTCATTGATTGTTTGTCTGTATGTATTTTGCATTTATGTACTCTAACTCAATGTAGCATTTAATAAAATCTTTCTTATAATCTAAATGCTTTGTCTGTTCTGAATATTTGAGTTTGTCCAATGTAACTGTTTGTATAACAGCATCATTATTGTAATAGATATTAATTAGTGCATCAGAGACCTGCAGAATCTCTTTAGATAAATGAGTAAGTGTGATTGCTTCTTGTGTTCCTCTTACAAGAGCTATTAATTCAGCTTTATATGTCAAATTTGCCACCAGTGTTTGTCTTTTACTTGACCACAAAACTAATGAATCACTCAAGTAAAATGTATATCCTGATATTACACAATGCCCTTCTTACATTATACTGTCTGTGTCTGTATATCTGTTCAATATTGATTGATTTGTGCTGCCAAGTTGGAGCCAGACATTGTTTATAGTTTTTAAGTACATATAACAATGTTTAAGTGCTAGATAATACTCTATACTAGAGTCATTAAGGTATTTAGCTAACTGATTTGTTACAAATGCTATATCTGACTGTATACAGTCTGTAATGTATCTAAGTGCACCAACCATGTTTATGTATAGTATATCAGACATTTGTTTTCTATTGTTATTAGTTTGCAATACTGTTTTTAATTGTGTACCAGGTTGTATGAGTGTTTGTACACTTTGTTTGTTTGTAAGTTTGTAATGTTCAATTATACTATTAATATAATGTGTCTGACACATCCTGATGAATCTATACTCTCTGTTGTATTGAATCTCTATACTAAGTAGCTAGTGTAATTTGCTACTGTCTGTATATTGTAAATGACATACAATAGGTTGTTTTATCATTGTAATAGTATTATTATTTATTGCCACAATAGTAATATTGTCAACATGTACAAATAATATGGCTACAGTTATTTCTTTCTTCTTTGTAAAGAATACAGTATTATCATGTTTGGATTTCATTAATCTGTATTTAA
>NW_006760386.1:2158855-2168930 GCF_000271605.1 Fomitiporia mediterranea MF3/22
ATTGTCTTGTTTTGTTATTTTTAATTATTAAACACTTGTTTGTATTGTTGTTCATATCATCTATTTTCTCCCCTTCAATTTGAGGAGGTTTACCTTCAAGAAATTGAATATTTTGTTTGATGGTGATTTTATTATTGTGCCAAGTTTTATAGCCTTTACTTTCATTGTCTAATCCTATCTAACAAGCAATGATACCTTGCTGTTGTATTTTTGTAGGATTTTCGTTGCAAATGATAATATATTGACCAAATTCATGTATATTATCAATTGTTCTGTAGGTTCTGTAACGTTTGTAATGTAGAGTATTGTAATTTAATGTAGCACACAGTGTTCTATTATGAATATAGGTAATATGAATTGCTGCTTCAGCCTATAATGTAAACAGTAATTTAGTAGATGTTAGATATGCTCTTACACCTCTAAATATAGTTTTATGAGTTTGTTCTGCTATTCCATTCTGTTGTAGAGTATGATGTACTGTTAATCTTTGTTTTGTTCCTTGTGAATCTAAATATTGTTGGAAATCTTCACTAAGGAATACAGTATCATTATCACTTTGTAAAAGCTTTATTTTAACTCTGTACTGTGTAAATATTTTAGTTGTCCATTGTATGGATTTTGTTTGTAATTTGAGTATTATACACTAACAAGTAGAATTGTCTACAATTGTTAATAAGTAGCATATGTTCTTATATGTGTGTAGTTTGATAGGACCAATAATATCAATATGAATAAGATCTCCAAATTGATTTGCAAGAGGAGATTGACATAGTTTTAGTATTGGTGTACATTCAATATTTGCTTTTATACATTCAATACATTCTTTTTCTTTGTAGTTCATTATTTTAGTTGATAGTACACTTGGTTGTGTTTTTAATAATTGTTTAATATAATTGTAACTTATATGTCTAAAGCATTTATGTATATCATAAATAGATAGTTTGTTCATTGTTTTTAACAAATGATTATTGTACAAAATATACAAGTTATTTTTCAATTGTATATGTCTGATGTATTTGTTACATAGTGATGTTATAGTACAATTATTGTTTGTAAACATAAAAGAATAACCTTCCCTACATAGTAGTGCTTGACTTATGAGGGAAAAGTTCATTTGTGGATAGTAATAGACGTTTTGTAATGTTATGACACTTCTTTCTCATGTATTCTTCAGAATTCCGATATGTATAGATTCAGCTCAATTAAGAGTCATTGTTGATCTATTTGCAATAGTTACAATTGTAGGAGTTATGTTGTGTACATCTGTTAATCAAAATAGATAAGGAGTAGTATGTATTGATGTACTAGAATCGAGTAAATCCATTGTTTGTGTATAGGATTTCTTGTTAGCTATGATTGTATTTGTAAATACGTTGGTACATACCTAGGAAGCATATTGTTCGAATTGTTTGTCCTGGTTGCTTGGAATAAGAGTGTAGGCATTATTGTTCATTTCAACATCACCTTCCTTTAATTCAACATTGTTTTTGTTTGGGTTTTCAGTAATAAATGTGTTTGTCATGCTTTCTACAGTTTGGTTTGTTTTATACACAATGTTAGCTTGATGTTTAGTGCAGGCAAGCTTTGTAGCTTCAGTAGGAGGTTTACAGCATTCCTTAGAGAAATGTCCTGTTTTTCCACAATTGAAACATTTTGCTTTTGTCAGATTGAACAGATTTGGTAGATTGAATTTCCTCTACTTATTGGCTTTATACATTGTATTAGTGTGTGTATTATTCTTTGTCTAATCATTAGAATCTTGTACTTGTTTAGTACAGTAATTGTTGTAGGCATTCTGTAATACAAGGATTAGTTACTTCAGTTCAACTTTCTTATGTTCATTGACTGGTTTGCCTTTGTTTTAGACATCAGTAGATTGTATTATTGTATTTACTATGTGTGTATATTACTCAGGAGTGGCAAGCAATATTGCTACTTTGTATGTAGAGTTGTATGGTAGATTACTGTTAGTAGACAGAGTTGTGTATGCTTCCTCAAGTCTGTCTAATGTATGTCTGAAATGTTTTACATGGTCTCTACAAATAAACAGTGCTGATTTGTTGATAGCCTTTTTACATACTGTTTAGGGGTTAAATGTAACCTCTGAGGTTACACACATGACTTTAGTTAAGTATATAAAGGGCTATTTGTAGACACTTAGAGATTATCTTCATACTTGCTCCTGTACTTAGGTTGACCTCTCCAATCCCAGGTCTTTGCCTGTTCTGTGTTCTTGAGTAAGGCTCTGGCCTTTACACTTTTTTTTAAACATTGCAAAATTTGGGGATTACCTCTCATCTGCTGCCTTTCACTTGTACTACTGGATTATCAGCCTCCCTCTAGCTTCCCCCCACACGTCCACTATCTACTACACATCTACAGTACTCTACAGTAAGACCCTAGTTAATTACAAGCTTCACAATTACTACACTAAGATCCTGTTCAATATCCTGTTCACTCTTGAGAGCTTATAAGGACATTGTTATCTGCCTTCACTGTACTACCCTCTCTCAACAGACCCTTGCCAGATTGGTCCCTGAATTCTAGGAGAATGTGTTAAGAAGAGTGTGTGTGGTTGTGCTAGAGTTGTGTGTGTTGTGCATTATTGTGTGTCTGGTCAGCTGTCTACAATCAAGGTTCTGCTACTCAAGAATATACTTTCACTGTGCCACTTTGAGCAGATTATCTATGTCTGTCTCTACTCATACTTCCCCTACTACTTATTACAACCTCAAACCAGAGAACAATCAAACTCAAGCTCCTCAATCCTAAGAACAATACTAGTCCTGAAATTGTGTAAGGAAGCACTATCTTAATACTGTTACTAATATCTGGAACTGTAGTGTAATTCTCTTCAGGAGCTACAAATTCTACACTGACAGATACTGTCTACTTTTAGTACAACAGACATTACAATTGAGCTGTCAACTATAGTGTATTCACTGTATACTTGTTGTACTTACTGTAACACATATCTCTCTATTGTCAAGGTGTTTGTCAAGACTGTCTATTCCTTACTATACTATCTCTTGCTCTGTCACTGTCTAGTGTCTACTGTCATTGTCTACTGTCTACTAAGGGTATAAAGTCCCTTTCCCTTCCCTTCCTGTTTCCTAGGGTATAAAGCCCCTTTTCCAGTCATAGACCTAGTCAGGATACCAAGCCCCTACTAGTGTCAATTCTAGTCTCAGGTGTATAGGGCCTCTACTAGTGTCACCTCCTGTTTCCTAGAGTATAAAATCCCTTTTCTAGTTATAGACCTAGTCAGGGTACCAAGCCCCTGCTAGTGTTAATCCTAGTTCTGGACATCTAGGGCCTCTGCTAGTATCACCTCTAGAACATCTAGGGCCTCTACTAGCATCACCTCTAGTCCTGGACCTAGTCAGGGCATTAAGCCCCTACTAGTATCATTCTCAGTCACAGACCTAGCTAGGGATTATACTCTACTAGTGTTATCTAGTCCTTTCCTGTCCTGTCCTGTCCTGTCCTGTCCTGTCCTGTCCTGTCCTGTCCTGTCCTGTCCTGTCCTGTCCTGTCCTGTCCTGTCCCTCTTTGTCCTTCTAGTATGAATGGACCCTCTGTTACCTCTACATACTCTGTTTTACTCACACACTACCTGTACTCTCATTACTCTCAGAATTAGTGTGTCAATTTCATTAACCTGGTCCTTCTACTCCTCCTAGTACTAACACACACCTAAGAATGGCTGTTCACTTCTCAACCATGTGTTTCAATCAATGTCTCAGTTGTCTCTCAAGTAACAAGTACTAGTATAACTGAAGAGTTGTTGAGTTCTCTTTATTATACACTCTAACTTTGTTGGGTATCATTCACACATTCCTTACAGTACTGTTTAATGTCTTAACTATGTGTTTTGGTCAACATCTCAGTTGTCTTCTCCTTATCTGTAGTAATACTGTGCTTACTACTCACTAGACCTGTTGAGTATCATTCATGTATTCCTGACAGTGTAGTTTCATGTCTCAACCATTATGTACTCCTTGTCTCTGTCCTTGTCTCTGTGTGTTTTCATTGACAAGTTGAAGCCTTCTTAAACTTGTGACTGTGTGTTCCTTGTCTTCTGTTCTTACCCTTTTGTATTTCCCCTCCCCCCCCCTTACTATAATCTTCCATTTTACCTCCCCCTCCCTTTACTATATCCTTTCCTTTGCCTCTCTATTAATTACTTCCCTACCCCCTCCTTTTATTTCTTCAGAGTAGGGAAGAGTGTAACCTCTAAGGTTACACACATGACTTTAGTTAAGTATATAAAGGGCTATTTGTAAACACTTAAAGATTATCTTCATACTTGCTCCTGTACTTAGGTCAACCTCTCCAATCCCAGGTCTTTGCCTGTTCTGTGTTCTTGAGTGAGGCTCCAGCCTTTACATTAAAGTGTTCTTTAAGCACTTTTATTAACTGAGGAATAAATGTATTAAAGTGTATATAGTTTGCCAATATTGTATTAGTAATGTTATTAACTAAGTATGTATGAATAGCCTTAGCCATCTCCCTCTCAGCTTCATTCTGAGGTTCATCCTTTAGTAAGTGTTTGAAGTACATAGCTGTAACACTAGAAACAATGTAGTAGTACCACATCTTGTAGTTTGCTTCAGTCTTAAGTATGGTAATGTTTTGACTAAAGTATTTGAGTATGTTAGCAGGTTTGTAGTGTGTGTCAGTGTGAGGGGGAACCATATTACTAAGTTAATGTGGGTAGGGAGCTTAAGGCTCATAACCTAATAAGAGGGAAAACTTAAGGGGGGGCATGTATAGACAAGGGGTAAGGTGACAATTGACTGCTCAGTGTCTCTTGTCCTTATATTATATGTATTCTAACTAAGACATTATAAAGTTATTGTCTTGTAATTTGTCTGTTAATAAACTAATCATCTTATAATACACACTTTTAGTTCTAAGGGTTCTACACCCTTCTGTACTGAAACTCAGGACTTCTGTCCCTCAGAAGTACTGTTTATAGACTATATGTAGACTGACTCTTACTACTACCCCTCCTTACTTCATCATTCTGTTCCTTTGACTACTCCTTCATTCTTTGTTCTTCTATAGTCTCTTACCCTTTGTTTATCCCTTCATTCTTTGTACCTTTATCTTTGACCTTCCTTTCTTTCATTCTTTGTAGCTCATCATTCTTAGTAGCTCATACTCTCTAAGTACTCTTGTATAGTTTAGTATATATAAGTGTACAAGATTAGACTAGTTCTATAGTCTTGATCTTATCTACTCTAGATAGTCCTGTACTCTTAGACTCACTCTATATACTCTACTATTGTCTCACTCTCTCTCTCTGTCTGTTTTACAAGTTCTGACTATGTTTTAGTACTCACATTCTGTATTTCTATTGTGTAGAATAGTTGTAGCCTGGGTCCTCTTACTAAGCCTTCAGGTCCCCTCTATACTGTTACTAACATTAGATCAAGACTACCTATTACTACCCTACAACTCTCCTATGTTTCAGGCATTAGTACTTACTATTGTATCAATCTCTTTTCTTTGTCCTGACTCTTTTACATTTTTAAATTTTAAACTTTCTAAACCCTTTTAAACTTTTACTACCCTTCTTCTATTCATTACCCTTTTTAGTTTAGTGTCAATTCCTTTGTAGTGTAAACATGAACCCTCCTATACTGACTATTACCCTTACTGTCCTACCAGACTAGTAGTTACAAGCAGACTTAGCTTAATACATACAGACCTTTATTTAAGAGGCTTTTACTAACTATATACCTCTAGCCCTCTCAAAACCTGTTCTGATTGTTCTGGAAGTTGTAACCTGTTCTAGAAAGAAAGTACATGTAGCTTACTCTTCAGACTTTAATAGGTAACACTTTAAGGACTTCTAGTACTAAGTCAAACTATATATGACTACTACTTTAACTAATCTATTCTTAGACCTTAATTGTGTCTTATTTGTCCTCTCCTTCATAAAAGAAGGCAACACAGCCACCTGGGCCTAGAACTGGATTGAAGGCTATTAGATTGGAAGCTTGATCTGACTTTAGAATAATGAGTCATACTTAGAATTCATAGAGTAGCTCTGTACTTCCTTTATTAATCTGAATAAGAAGTATAATATGTAGAACAAGCTTACATCTCTGTAACAGGGCAAACATTCTACTAATACCTTCTTTCAGGAGTTTGATATTCTAGCCTAGAAGGTAGGATTCACACTCAGGTTTGATAATGTCCTTATTAGAATACTTGAAAAAGCTCTTTACTTAGAACTAGTTAATAAGATTCTCAGAATAATGTTAGAACTAATCACTTACTCTAATTAGAAGATGTATACTATTTCCTTCAACCAAGCTACAGCTCAGATACATTAAGTCTATATAGAATGCTTGTACATGTGTCTAACTCTAACAGTTCTGAGTCCTCAGATCAATCTGCCTGTAATTTGTAATTAATCTGTTCTGATAAACATTAGAGAAGCCTAAAAGTAAGGAGTATACTTTACCTACAGAAAGTCAGAGTACTAAATTAAGGACTGTTTACAGAAGTAACAGTATATTTGTCAGGTTATTAGAGTAATAATGAGTAATAAATAGGATTTGTAGTAAGAAGCCTTTTTTACAAATCCAGAAGTCATCTCAGAACTTCTAGACTCTGACTATGTACTCTAGGATTTTGTAGAAGCCTAACAGTAAATACAGTACTAAAGAGTTATGACTCAGATTTTTTAACAGCCACTTTTGATTCAATAAACACTGTAGGATTAGAAGTAAATAAAGTAAGAAAAGTAGAAGAAGTAGAAAAAGTAGAAAAAGTAGAAAAAGTAGAAAAAGTAAATTAACAAAATTATTTATTAAAAAGGAAAAAGTTGAAAACAAAAGTAGATAGTTCTCTTATTTCTTCTGATTCTTTTAATTCTTCTCTTCACACTTTATCCAAGTCTAAATCTGTACAATCTAACCTACTACTTCTGTATTCTAAAAACTTAGAACATTCAGAACACTACTTAGCCCTGTTTACTACTTAGTAGTTTGTTTATAGTATCAAGTAGGGATGGTCTCAGCTGAGTTCACAGTTAAGGACATAGGTCTGTCCTTGTTGAAAGAGAGAGGTTAATAAGGAAATGTTAGTATATATACTTACTCTCTTAGACAATAAGGTTATACAAGCTGTGTGTTCCCTTCAGAACAAGTAGCAATTTATTAGAGAATGTTCTAGACACTAGCTCTAGGTCCCTGTTCTCTTAGCTCCCTTCTTAGGATCCTCTCAGATCTGAACAATAGCTCTAGTAGATAGTAGATATACTAGTTTATATATTAATAAGGCTTTTATATAGGAACATTATCTTCCTACTTAACACATTCTGCTTCTGATCCTAGTATATAATGTAGACAAAACCCTGAACTAGAATAGTTGGATTACTAAGTTTGTCCAACTACAGATGACCATTTAGGATTATAAGAAAAGTATTAAGTTTAGAGTTACTAACCTTAGAAAGACAGACATCTTTATCAGATTCAAATGGCTCAAGACTTACAACCCTACTATTAACTGGTTAGAGTAGACACTTACATTCAATTAGTGTTCTGAGTCTTACAGTTATCTTACACTACTGTTCTGAGTAAATACAGACACTTTTAATGTTACTAACAGTTTTAATAAAAGTGACCAGTTGTTCTTCTTTAACTAGGATAAATATGTGAACACATATTCTAGTCAAGGCAGAACAGAGTCAATCTGAAGGATGTTTGAGACAGAACCAGTCTAGAACCCTCTTAGAATGACTCTACTCTAGAATACACATAGACTTAGCCTGCTAGATTTTGTCTAAGAGTTCTCTAAAGTCTTTAGTAAAGAGGAATTCAACTAGCTTTCTAAACATTATTCTTAGAACTATGTAATTAAGTTGACTAAGAGTTTCTAACCTAAGGATTATAATGTTTATCTACTCAACAGAGATGAGTAGAAGGTGCTTAACAAGTTCCTTTAGGAAAATCTTTAGAACAGTCAGATCTGACCCTTAAAGTCCTCTATAGTCTCCCCTTTCTTCTTTGTTAAAAAGAAAGATAGAAAGCTCTACCTAGTTTAGGATTATTATTACCTTAATAAAGGTACTGTTAAAAACAAGTACCTACTCCCCCTGATTCAGGAGCTCATTAATAAGATGTATACATTCAGGGTTTTCACTAAGTTGAATGTTTGATAAGGATACAATAACATTTGGATCTAAGACAGAGATGAGTAGAAGACTGTGTTTTGAACCAATTGTAGATTGTACAAACTGACTGTAATGTTCTTCAGACTAACTAACTTACTTACAACATTCTAGTCATTCATGAATCACATTCTTACAGACTTGATTAACTCAGAACATGTTAGTATGTATCTAAACAACATTCTGATCTTTACCTAAACAGTTAAGCACTATTACTAACTAATCTAAACAGTTTTATAGTAGCTCTAAGATAATAAACTATTCCTCTAAGAAGTAAAGTGTTCTTTTACACAGGAGTCAGTAGATTATCTAAGCTTTGTAATCAGTAGAGGAGAGGTCTGTTAGGAATTGTAAAATACAGTAACTAAGTTTGGAAAAGCTTAACTTAAGACATGAGACCAAGTGGTTTATATACAAAACCCTATTAGTCACAAGTCTAGAGATTGGCCAGATCAACTAGGCTACCTTTATTGTCCTGCTTAGTAAGAACTCTAGCTCAGCATTATTAACCTCTAATCATTACTAATGGGTGATCAATCCATTAGTAAAGAGAGGGGACAGGAAGGAGTAAGTACTAAGTTAGTTAGGAAAAGGTAACAAAACCTAAGGACAAGGTCTTTATCTCTCTAAGGTTAAACACATACTCTAGCACAGTATTACTTAATAACCTCAACCAAAGACAAGTCATTTAGAATGCTTGTATAGAGAGGGGATCTGGAAAGAGTATAGTGTTCAGAGCAAGAAGTATAAAGGAAAAGACTAGGAGAAAACCTGAAGAGATAAAAGGAAAATATTATACTTACTTGAGGAGAAACTATATAGTTAGCTAGGAATGCTTTGTATAAAGACAAAGGACCATTAAAGCTAGTAAAGAGCCAGAGCCAATACTCTGAAGCTCTATGCTTGAGGAGGACTAGTACTAGTGAAGGAAAGGGAACTGAGAGCTCTAAGGAGAGACTATAGGAAAGTAGTTTTTTAACTAGTATAGTAGGAGTGTCCTAAGTACTCTCTCTTATTAAGACATTAAGTAAGTGTCTACCTTATATACTACATAGTGAAGTCTGATAGTCTGAGACATTCTAAGTACAGTAACTCTACATAAGGCAATTAAGGATTTCCTAATCCAGAGTGTAATCTAATACTCCCCTTCAAGCATTAATTAAGAACTAGGATTGTATACCTAATAGTTTGTTTAGATGCTTAATCTGTAGGATGTAGAGAGCTTTTGTAAGGATGTCTGCTAATTGGTTCTGTGATTGAACATAGCATACATTAATGTAATTGTTTTGAATGTAACATTATACAAAGTCTTTTTGTAAATCAAGGTGTTTAGTGTGAGTGTTGTATGTTATTTTGTCAGACTTTACAGTCTTTATTACACCTTGATTATTGTAATAAATTGTAATAGGTGCTGATTCAGTCTACAGTACTTCTTCAGCAAATTGTTTGAGCCAAATGGCTTCTTGAGTAGTATATGCTAGTGCTTGCAACTCTACTTTGTAAACAGATAGTAGTACCAGGTTTTACTGTTTGCTTGACCAGGATATAGTCAATTTAGCTAATTGAAAGACATAGCTGTTTATTACTTTATGTCCTTCTGTCATTTGTCTGTCTGTATCACAATAGCCTTGTAGTTTTAAGGTGTTCATGCTTCCAAGTTGAAGCCAGCAATTTGTTGTATATTTTAAATATGTAAAGCAATGTTTCACTACTTTGTAGTAATACATTTAGGGCTTTTGTAAGTAGTGTGCTAATTGCCTAGTAATATAAGATATGTCTGGCTGTGTGCAATCTGCAACATATCTTAACAATCCTACTATGTTCATGTATGGTGTTGTTTCATTATTTACTTTTGTTGTTATTGTACATATTGTTTGTTATTATTAG
>NW_006760386.1:2176843-2182292 GCF_000271605.1 Fomitiporia mediterranea MF3/22
ACTACTAGGCAAAAGTTGGGAAAAGAAAAGGAACCAAAATAGAGAGAAAATGTAAAAGAATACTCTCAAATTAGAAGCATGAAGAAAACCAAGACAAAGAAGTTATCCTACAAACTACTTATACTATCAGATTCAGAATTAGATAGTAGTGGATTAGAAAGTCTTTGGTTTCCAGAAAAAGAAAGATATAGTAAAGGAAAAGCTTCTATGACTCCTATTCCAGAATTTATAACACCTGTAATACTTATTAAAAGCTTAACAATACAGGAATTGTAACAGAGCCCTTCAAGAAGTATACTAGACATACAACCAGAATCTAGTATAAGATCATATTCATCAGACAAAGATATAGATACAGATGAAGAAATAACTACTTTATTAGACAAAGTAACTATTTCTGAAGAACAGGTAATGTTACTAAAAATACCTCAATATTAAGAACCACTTCTGTCTAGACATGAAGCAAGAATAGTTACCTTTAGAGCAGACAAGAAATTTGTAGACTTAGATATAATGTATAAAACAAGACTAGGAGAAGAGCAAATACAAAAGGTAAAGGAGAAAATGCAAAACATTATATTATATAATGAATATGTTAAAAGGAAAAGGGGAGAAAGTACAGGAAGTACACCTCCACCTATAAAGAAAAGAAGGTCAGGAACTCTAAAACTGTTTGTAAAGAGGATGAATCTAGTATCCTATTAGTTAGTAGAAACTAACAAGTAAGAGGAGTTAGAAGTACTCTAACAAAAATTATCTTATTAAACTAGTAAAGAACAGAAGCTCAGAAAACAGTTAAACAAAGTCTCTAGCATAGTATAGAAAGCTTTACAAGAAAAGGTAAAGGTACTAAACAGATCAGGAATAAGTACAGAAAGAGATAAAAAGGAATTAGTACTAAAGAAACTATAGGATTACTTAGACAGGTTTAATAAAGATAAAGTAGATAGATTACCAAAACATTCCAAATGAGACATGAATATCAAATTAAAGGAAGGAGCAGAATTACCTAAAATGTGTCCAGTATATTCTCTAACTCCTGTGGAACAAGAAGTAGTAGAGGAATTTATACAGGAAAACTTAAAGAAAGGATACATTAGAGAGAGTCATTCTAAAATTACATTACCAGTATTCTTTGTAGGCAAAAAGGATTCAGGAGCAAGAATGGTTATAGACTATAGGAAATTAAATCAGATTACAGAACCTGATTCATTTCTTATACTTATAATGTACACACTACTAGACTATTTAAAGGAAGCAAAATGGTTTACAACTCTTAACCTTAAAAGTGAATATAACAATATTAGAATAAAGTAAGGACAAGAATACTTACAAGCCTTTAGAACACATAAAGGATTATATAAACCACTAGTAATATAATTTGGAATAATGAATGTACTAGCAGTATTTCAGAGAGCTATGAATCAACTCTTTAAAGAATTAATAGGTAAAGGGATAGTAATATATTTAGATGATATTATTATCTATACTCAAACACAAAAGAAGCTATTAGAGCTAACCAAAAAGGTGCTACAATTATTAAGGAAAGTAGACTTTTACTATAAACCAGAAAAGTGCTTCTTTAATAAACAGGAATTAGACTACTTAGGTTTTGTAGTCAATTAAGATAGACTAAAAGTAGATCCTTACAAGATAAAAGCTATATTAGAATAGCCTAGACCTCTAACAAAGAGAGACATTAGGAAAATACTAGGATTCTTTAATTTCTACAAGAAATTTGTAGAAGACTATTCTGGAAAAGTAAAACCATTATCAAGTTTACTATTATAGAAGAGAACTTTTACATGGGGAGACACTTAAGAAGCCTCTTTTAAAGCTATAAAAGAAGCATTTGTTAAGGTACTAGTATTAGTAAGGCCAAACTATGAAAAGCAGTTTGTAGTAGAAACTAATGTATCAGATTTTGCATGCTTAGTAATACTATCACAAGAACAGGAAGATAAAGAATTACATTCTATAGCTTATTATTCTTCAACTTTTAGTAAACAGGAAAGAAATTATACAGTACTAGATAAGGAATTATATACTATTATAAAAGTATTAGCAAACTGGTGACATTATTTAGAAGGAGCCAAACATCAAATTAGAATAATAACTGACCAATCTAATTTGAAAACCTTTCAAAACAAAAAGCAGTTAAATAGAAGACAAGCAAGATAGGTACTAGAACTAAGTAGATACAACTTCAAAATAGAATACAGAGCAGGCAAGAAAAATAGAGTAGATACACTCTCTAGAAGACCTGACTATGAGCTGGAAGAAAAAGACAATCAGGAAGTTGTATTACTCTCTCAGGAAATGTTCAAAGAGTCAGAAATACATATTAAAACAATGACAGTAGAAGAAACTATAGAAACAGACTTAGGAACTAATTACAGTAATAAAATACTGTTACTAAGAGAAGGTAAACAGGAAGAAAAAGTCAGAATTGTTTAACAATATTATGATAGTGTTATAGCTGGACATCCAGGACTCAGAAAGACTTTGGAATTAGTAAAGAGAACATATTATTGGCCAGGAATAACTAACTAGATAAAAGAATATGTAGATACTTGTGTAATATGTCAAAAGACAAAACACAAGAAAGGAAAAACACAACCACTATTACAACCATTAAAAATTCTAACAGGACCTTAGAAACATGTTACAGCAGATTTTATAACAGGACTACTAATTATACAAACTGGTAAAGATACAGTACTAATAATTGTAGACAGATTTTCAAAGATGGGAATATTTATTCCTTGTAAAAAGGAAATAGATTCTAAAGAAACAGTAAAGTTATTTATACAACATGTTTTCTCAAAACATGGATTACCTTTGAAAATAACTACAGATAGAGGACTACAATTTGCTAGTAACTTTACTAAGCAAATATGTTGTAACGATTGCACTACCTGCACATTTGCACAACATGTGTTGTAGGTGCTTGTAGGTGTTTTCCTTTTTGTTTACTAGACTACCCTGTATCCTACTACACATGTATACACATATATAAAGGGTTTTCGAGCTAAGGGTTAGGGGATTCTTTCTCCTTCTCAGTGCTCAATTACTAGGTTATCCTAGTCAGTAGTTGAGTGTGCTGGTAAAGAGAGAATCTTTGCATAAGGCTAGTATACCTATCCTTACACATTTTTGACTGAACCCACCTTTCCATAAACCTGCTGGGCTTTGACGACCAGAACTGAGGGCTTGATCACCCTAATACGTTCCTCACATTGCCCAGTACTCCTTTGAATTCAAAGAAATCAGTGAGTAGTTTGCAAATCTAAATTAGAGACACATATACTCTCACTATGGCTACTAGGATACTCAGAACACTTGAGGGACATGAACGGATTGTTCCCCTTAATGTAGAGAGACCTCCTTGTCGATATTGTAAGAGGCGAGCATCATTCAGAAGTGCTGAAGAGCAGCTATCCCCAAATGTGGAGAGATTCGAAACAGTGCACACTACAGATTTCGAATTAACAGAGCATGCAGACAATGGACAACAAGATTATCTGTTGAGTACTGAACACAATGTGGTCACTGAGCCTCAGTAGACAATCCTGGAAGGGCCCCCAAGTCTGGAAGTTGCTATTAACATGCTAGAGAATAAGTCCTTGTCTGTTGCAGGCTGGAGGCAATCTGATGACCCTTTGCCAGGTGATAAGTCCTTGTCTACACTAGGCTGGAGGCACCCTGATGAACTATTACATACAAGTAACATAGAACAAAGGTATGTACCTGTACCAGTGCATATTGTTAGACTAATGCACACTGTAGAGCAGACACCAGTGAGTGCTTACCTTACTAGGCTCACAGAAGTAGATAATAGCAGTACAGAGAGTGTAAACGCTCAGGAAACTGGCATTAAGGATTCTGTCAGTAAGAACAAGGGTATCAGTAAAGGAACAACACTTTCCTTACAGTAGGAAACGTTCCAGAAGGCTAGAAAGACATTCAGAAACGTTCCTAGGCTAGAGACACTGAAAGCCATGAGTAGGCTAGCCAGTCCATTCAATCAAGGAATTGATATCAAGGAATTGAACAAGAGAACTCATAAGTACAATGGTATGTATTAGGAACATGAAGGAAACATTGATTTGGACACAATCAATCCATCCAAACTAACTGGAGACAAGTTAGCTAAATGGATGTATCAGAAAGTATGTTGTTGACACCCAGAAGCCACTAAAGGAATGTCCAAACAATTGGAAGATGCTCCACTGTTTGAAAGCACATGTCCTTAGAAGAAAGATCCAGGTAAACCTGTACCTAGTAATAAGAAAAGTGCAAGAGTGAATAAAGGAAAAGCTCCAGACATTCGTAATTACGGTCAGGTAGAACTAGACAGGTCTAGCAAAGCAGATTCCAATGTACAAAGAATGTATTTTCAGGAGATAGAGCACAGACGAAATGCAGAATCAGGACAATGGAATTTTAGAAATGAAAGCTATAGCAAGGCTCTCAGAACTCCTCAGGAATTACCAGTTCGTTTCAAGCAAGAAACGTATTGCCCCAAGATAGAAAATCAAGGCAAGGACATATACTACAGATACAACACTCTAGCAGGGCAAGGAGACACATTGCAGAATGAAATACCTGCATATATGCACCATCATACTGATGTTCAAGGATTGACACATACACCCAGTGCAAAACACAATATTAAAATGAACAGACCAAACCCAGACATGATACGTACAGTTCCGGATGCCTCTGATGACAGCAAAGACAAATCAGAAACTGCAAAAGGTAAAGAGAGTGAGGAAAAGAATTTCTACTGTAGTTCTGTACCCTCTATCAAGCACAGCACAGATAGGAATAGTAAAGGCTATAGAAAAAGAACTACACAAGATACTGCTGAGCCACAAAGCATGAATACACTGCAGACAAATAGATTCACATCAGTGAGACCCTCAGACAACCTTGCAAGAAAGAGTTATGTGAATCGTGCAATACAGAGAGTAGAAATTGTAAAAAGGCAGGATCCTGACCTGGATCCAGGCAATAGCTCTTCAGATTCTTTGGATTTGAGTGGATACTCAAGTTCTGACAATAGCAATGATAGTGATGCATTATTCAAACCTACAGACATTGATTCAAGCAACTCTGAAGGTACTAAGAAGTGTAAAAAGCTTGCTAAGAGGAAATGGAACAAGGAACTTCTGAAATTGAAGATACAGATGCAGAGTGCAAAACCTATTGTTCCTACAGTTTATTCAGGTGAACCTAACCTTCAAAGATACACTAAGTTCGTCATGGAAGTCAATCAGTACATGAAGCAATCAGGTTTACATTATTTCCCTAAAGAACAAGTAGGAGTACTACCTAATTTTATTAAAGGACAAGCTATAGACTTCTATCTACAGAAAATAGGCATGAACGAATCTCGATGGACCTTATCACAATTCTTTAAAGGTCTAATGGACTTTTGTTTCCC
>NW_006760386.1:2187483-2196429 GCF_000271605.1 Fomitiporia mediterranea MF3/22
AGGGCGAGTGTAACGATTGTGCTACCTGTGCATTTGTGCAACATGTGTTGTAGGTGCTTGTGGGTGTTTTCCTTTTTGTTTACTAGACTACCCTGTATCCTACTACACGTGTATACACATATATAAAGGGTTTTCGAGCTAAGGGTTAGGGGATTCTTTCTCCTTCTCGGTGCTCGATTACTAGGTTATCCTAGTCAGTAATTGAGTGTGCTGGTAAAGAGAGAATCTTCGCATAAGGCTAGTATACCTATCCTTACATATGTGTACAACTAGGTATTAAACAAGCATTATTAACTACTTACTATCCAGAAACAGATAGACAAACAGAGAGAGTAAATCAGGAATTAGAACAGTATTTAAGGTGTTATGTTAACTATAGACAAGAAGATTAGGAAGAGTTTATCCTAACAGCAGAATTTGCCTATAACAATAAGCAACATTCTACTACTAAACACACACCCTTTTACCTAATATATGGAAGGCATTCTAACATGACTTTTAACTATACAAAGTCAAATGTAGAAGAAGCAGACAAATACTTAGAGGAAATAAAGATAGTACAAGCAAATGCTAAGGAAGTAATAGAGAAATCACAAGAACAAATGAAAAAGTATACTGACAAACACAGAGGAAATCTTCCAGAACTAAAGGAAGGAGATCTTGTTTTACTAGATAGTAAAAATTTAAACCTAGTAGTACTAACCAGAAAGTTGGCAAACAGGTACATAGGACCATTTGAAATAGAAAAACAAATAGGGGTAGTAAATTATAAATTAAAACTACTAGAAGGGATGAATATTCATCCAGTTTTCTACTTAGGATTGTTAATACCTTATAGAGAAAAGGAATATCTAGGAAGACAAGTGTATACTAATCCAGACCCAGAGTTAATTAACAAGGAATGAGAATACACAGTAGAAAACATACTAGATAGTAGGAAGAGGAGGAACAAATATTAATATTTGATCAAATGGTTAGACTATCCAGACATAAATAATACTTGGGAACCATTTGGAAAAGGATTAACCAATTCAGTAAAGTTAATCAGAGAATTTCACATAAATCATCTAACAGTAGTAAAGCTACTACATCTAGAAAACTGGTTAACAAAGAGACTAGGGCATAGTTTACTAATAAGTAAAAAAATACTAGTTAAGGAACAGGATACAAGAGACATAATCCTACAAGAAGAGCAAATGTGGAAAGACTGGATGAAAAGGAAATTAGAGTCTTCAGAATACTTTAGTATTCTAGCTTCAGATTCAAGTACAAAAGAAATTAGAGAAGGGTTGGAAAAACTTTAGCTGAACAACAAACCTACTACAGAAAACCAACCTCTAATAACAAAAAGGAGACAAACAAGTAATTATAAGAGATAGTAACCTCAGAAAAAGAGAAACAATACTTGGGACACAGAAGAATCTGAAGAAGATAATAGTATATACTATATAAAAACATTACAATTAGAAGAGGAACACACTAATTGTAAAGAAGAGTATAGTAAAATGAAGGAACACAACACTATACTAGAAGATTCTATTATACAACAACTTGAAAGACAACAGTAAATACAACCACAATTTACTCAAGAAGATATAAACAATATTATAGATCCAGACAGGATACTAAGAGCTCTTATTAAAGAAATAAGACAAAAGTACATAGTAAAGTATGAAGAAGCAGAAGTAGTCAACAAACCATGAGTCAGAAGAACATAGGAAATAATTATGAGTAGTTACTTTTTGAAAGCAAAAAGTAAAGAAGACAAGAATTTCTTAAGGGAAACTATTAAAAAGGGAGTCACTCCTATAGGAGGAGATAACAGACTCTAGATAGAGTAAAAGGTATAATAGAATAAGGTCCTAAATATGACATTAAACTATTCCTATAATAAATCTAAGGGAAAAGAGATTGTTATAGTATGTAGGTCCTGAATAAGACATTAAACTATTCCTACAATAGGGAAAATTGTAGTTTGGTAGCTCTTAACTGAGTGAGTAATGTTCTGAACAAGACATTAAACTATTCTTATAACAAATCTGAAGTACTAGATTGTTATAACAATATGATTTGAGTAAATCAGAAAATTACTCCTAATACAAGGATAAAAAGGGTATTAGTATATTATATGTCTCCTCTACATTCACAATAACTTATAATAAGGTGCTCTATACACACCTTCTAAATAGAAGTAAAACTAAAGGGGGTAACTAAACTGGAAACTACAAACAAGAGAGAATGACTTCCTACTAGTTAAATTTAGTCTTTAGAGTGTACTATTTCAGTCAGGGAGTCTGAATACTAATCAAGCTAGAGCTAGCTAGTAAAGAACTGGGAGGCAGAGGACACATTAGTTTATATTACAGACTGACACTGAAAGCAGAATTATAGTAACTAAGACAAAGGTAGAAGCCCTTTTAATAAGTTAACTAGTTATAACTATTAAAAGGAAAACTATACTTACAAGTGTGGCTCTCACTTTTCAGCCATGAAAGTAGGCTATAAAAATTAGCCAAAATGAAAGGAAAAGGCATTTATATTCACTTTAATATAGAATACAAAAAGAGGCAGACTATAAAAGAATAGTATCTAAAGAAAAAAAATACTAGTACAGGACACACAAAACAAAGGAAACAGAAAAGGGGGAAGGACACAAATCCTACCCAAAATTAAATCCTAGCCCAATTAATTATAAAGCAAGTATTTTACAATAGTAGTAATACTGTTCAAGAAAGTATTACTTAGAAGGGACTGGATGTTAGGAATTGTAAAATACAGTAACTAAGTTTGGAAAAGCTTAACTCAAGACTTAGAACCAAGTAGTTTATATACAAAACTCTATTAGTTACAAGTCTAGAGATTAGCTAGATCAACTAGACTACCTTTATTGTCTTACTTAGTAAGAACTCTAGCTCAGCATTATTAACCTCTAATCATTACTAATAGGTAATTAATCTATTAGTAGAGAGAGGGGACAGGAAGGAGTAAGTACTAAGTCAGTTAGGAAAAGGTAACAAAACCTGAGGACAAGGTCTTTATCTCTCTAAAGTTAAACACACACTCTAACACAGTATTACTTGATAACCTTAACTAAAGACAAGTCATTTAGAATGCTTGTATAGAGAGAGGATCTAGAAAGAGTATAGTGTCTAGAGTAAGAAGTATAAAGGAAAAGACTAGGAGAAAACCTGAAGAGATAAAAGGAAAATATTATACTTACTTGAGGAGAAACTATATAGCTAGCTAGGAACTCTTTGTATAAAGACAAAGGACTATTAAAGCTAGTAAAGAGCTAGAGCTAATACTCTAAAGCTTTATACTTGAGAAGGACTAGTACTAGTAAAGGAAAGGGAACTGAGAGTTCTAAGGAGAGACTATAAGAAAGTAGTCTCCTTTATACACTTTACTCATACAGATAGGAAAGTAATAAAGTTATAAATATGAGGACTATATAAGGACAACATGAGGAATATATAAGGTAATCTAGAACTTTGGTTGTAAGTTCTATAATTAAATACAGAAGTATAAAGATAAGGCTAGAAGTTAATAAGAATAATTGTCTCCTAAACTAAGTCTATTAAAGAAGACTTAGGGAAAGATCTAGAACATTGGTTGTCAGTTCTAGAGTGTACACAAGACAGTCTAGAACTTTAGTTGTAAGTTCTAGGAGTAGTACAGAAGTACAGCCTTTTATATTACAGAAGTCATAAGAAGTTATTAGAAGTCATAATACTCTACCTTATAAGAAAGTGTATTACAAACTAGTGTACAGGAAGTACAGGTTGAGTTAGACAGAGTTATAAGAAGACTACAGAATAATAGAAAGCTCTACTTTATAAGAAAAGCATTATACAGTTTACACAGTATAACTAGTCAGGAGGACTCATAAGGAGTCATTAGAAGTATGAGAGGAAGTATAGAAGACATAACAATATAGTAAAGGAGTCATTAGAAGATTAATCTAGGATACAAGAAGACACAAACTAGTGTTAGTAGATTAATAGAAAACACAAACTAGTATAGTATACAGTCTAAAGGATTAGCCAGCTCTACTTTATAAGAACAACAGTAAAGGGAGTTACTAAAGTTACTAGAGTAACATTACTCTAGCAAAAAGTATATAAGGAGGCTAGTTTGGCTCTCAAAAAATAGTTTTATCAACTTAAGTTACTTAGTACTTAGAAGTACTCTACTACCAACCTACTAGGCTACACTTGTAGCTTGACTAAAGTAGGACTCCTCTACCCTCTCACTCTACAAGTCTACAAGTCTTACCCTTTATACTCTATTCTATTACTATTCCTAAGGATTAGGACTAGTAAAGTGAGTATATCTTACAGTATTACTAGTAGCTTGTTTCAGGTTTGTACTACCTAGTCTGTAGAGAGTATTTTGCACTAAAGCTCCTAATAGAATGTATCTAGTATAAGCTCTTCAAGCCTAGGCCAGTTATACTCACACTACTAGTGTAGTCTACTGTCCTGTAAACATTCTATTACAACTACAACTATATAGGTTGTAAGAACAGATTTGACAAACACATACTTGTAAAACACAGAGATTTATAACTAGAGAGTGTATAGTATTAAGTCACTCAGAGTTAGTATTAGAGGCTTTGTTATACTTTCCTAGACCACCTAGACTTTAGTAGATATAGTACAGGACATTATAGCCTTCTAGTAGTTTAGAGTAAGTAGCTTACTTATGTTACTTTCTAGTTCTAAAAGGTTTAAGCTACTTACTAAATCTGAACTTAGAGTTACTGTAGATAGTAGTAGTGTAGGGGAAGTAAATACAGCTTCTCTAGTTAACAGCTTCTAAAGATACCTAATACTAGGAGAAACAAGACCTAGTTATATATGGTTAGAAAGAGAGCTAAACTTACTTTAAGACTATAGTAGTGTGTTTAGGAAGGCTAGAGAGCCTTACTAATAGTAGGAATGTTAGTAACAGTATAGAGGGGACCTAAAGACTTAGTAAGAGGACCTAAGCTACAACTATCCTACACAACAGAAATACAGAATACAAGTACTAGAATTTAGTCAGAACTTATAGAATAGACAGAGAGAGAGAGTAAGACAAGAGTAGAGTATATAGAGTAAGCCTAAGAGTACAGAACTACCTAGAGTAGACAAGATCAAGACTACAGAACTAGTCTAATCTTGTACACTTATATATACTAAACTATACAAGAGTACTCAGAGAGTATGAGCTACTAAGAATGATGAGTCACAAAGGATGAAAGAAAGAAAGGTTAAAGATAAAGGTACAAAGAATGAAGGGATAGACAAAGGGTAAGAGACTATAGAATGAACAAAGAATAAAGGGGTGGTTAAAGGAACAGAATAATAAAGTAAGAAGGGGTAGTAGTAAGAGTCAGTCTGTATATAGTTTATAAACAGTACTCTTAAGAGACAGAAGTCCTGAGTTCTAGTATAGAAGAGTGTAGAACCCTTAGAACTGAAGGTGTAAGAGTAGAGAACTGTAATATTACCCCTCCTCTAAAACCAATTGTCCTAATTAGTAAACATTAAGCTTGGTTAGTAGCTTAAACATAGGTTAGAACAGTAGGGTTTGGAAATCTATAAGGTAGAGTTAGTGTAGAGCACCTAGATAAAGTTGATAGAAGTCTTAGATTGTTTTAGTAGTATGTGTGAGATTCTTGACAGGTTCCTAAGTGTGTTCTTTAACTGGGTACCCTTTCTAGTAAACAAGGAACTTGAGCTTTTTGTATACTAGCTTAGTATCTACTACATACTCTACTTTGTATTCTAGTTTAAAACTAATGAGTTCTAGTAAAGGTGGTAGGGGTCTTTGTTATAAAGGAAAACCTGGATTATAGTACTAAGACAATAGTACCTTGTTAAACACTAAGTGTATGTACTTTTATATTGTTAAAAGTTAGAGTTTGTAGACAGAGGTACTAACTTTCTTTTTAATAATAAAGGGTCTAAAGTACTTGTTGTCCAACTTCTTCATTAGGTAATCTGTAGTTAGATTAGTAGCTTCTAGTATAACTTTGTTACTAGACTAGTAATCCTTAGCTACAAATCTCTTCCAATTATAGTTCTACTTTATAACTTATACTACCTTCTCTAAAAGAGCTTGTGTGTCCTCCCTAGTCTTGTGTATCCATTCTATAAAGTCTGTTACAGATTCAGAACTACTGTTCTAGTTTAGAACTGTCTCCTAGTACAGATGTCTCTCATAGTTGAGGAAGAATAGAGACTGTCCTGTTGTAGAGTATTACTAGTTATTGTGTATAAATTCTGTTAGAGCTAACTATTCAGACTAATCTGATTACTAATAATTGATGAACATCTAGAGATAGAGCTTGATTTTCTGATTGACTTACTCAGTTTAACTATTAGTCTGTAAGTAATATACAGTAGAAGGGTTCCCTTAAATTCTGAGAAGTGTGTACAAGTTCTGTATGAATTTTAACTCAAATTACAGTCTGTAATTGTGAATAAGCTTCTGAGAGAGTCTGTACAACTAGAAAATGTGATCCTAATAAATGTATACTATACTTTCAGAAGTGAGTTCTGTTTGAGTCAGAACTGTATAAACTTACTTAGAGAATTAGTTAACAATCACACAGATAGTATTGTAACTCTAAGACTTAAGTAGCTTACTGATTAGGTCTACTAAGACTTCTTCCTAAGAGTAATCCAGGATCTGATACAGATGTAGGAGAGTCTGAACCCTTGTCTAGTAGGCCTTAGTCTGTTAGTATGTATTACAACTAGTTATGTACTTTAGGATTTCCCTCTATATTCCTGGCCACTAATAGTTCTAAGTAATAAGTTCCTACATTTTGTGTCAGCCTGAATGTCCTACAGTTAAATTGTTATAATGAGCTCAGACAATGTTCTCCTACAGCTTCTAATCCTTTAGAACATACAGTTAGCCTTCCTAGTAAACTCATCCATCCTTATCCTCCTCCTAGTCTCTAGCCTGCTTCTCTAACTACTTTACTATAACCTAGTCCTGTGTGTGTCTTAGAGCTTACTGTATGTGAGTAGTAAAGTCAACATTCTTGGATTTGAGTTAGATCTCTTAGATTGTCTTGGATGCAAAACAGGAATTGTCTAAGAGAACAAGATTTTCATTATCATTCTCCTCCCTTTCATAACTTACTTGTCTTAAGAGTAAATCAGCTTTCATCATTTGTGTTCTAGGTTTGTAAGTTAGTACAAAGTTATAGTTCTACAGTTCTAACATCTAGTAAGCTTAGTAGTAGTTAAGCTTCTAAGGTGCCTGGAAGTACTAGAGATTAAGGTGATTACTCTAAATCTTAAACTTTTGTATAGTACTAAGGAGATATTAATACTACTCCTCTAAGGAACAGACAATTGTAAGGAGTTCCTTGTTATAAATAGAGTAGTTCCATTCTGTTATAGAGAGGGATTCTAATTAGAATACTATCAGACACTACTTTCTATTAATAAACTAGGACAGTACTACTCTATTTGTAAAGTTAGAAGAGTTGGCTTTAACTCAGAACTTGTCTACAACTATTAGAACTATTAATACAGGCTTGCTAGTAATAGCCTGCTTGAGGGACTCAAATGTAGACTACTACTAATCACCCTATTACTAAGAAACATTTTTACTAGTAAGATTGTGAAGGGGCTAGGTAATAGTACTAAAGTTTTGAATAAAGTGTTAGTAATAGTTTACAAATCTAAGGAATGCTTAGACTTGTTTCAGGTTCTAAGGTTGTAACCAGTTCTAAACTACAGTTACCTTTACTGGATCTATACAGACCTTGTAAGATATACTCACTTTACTAGTCCTAATCCTTAGGAATAGTAATAGAATAGAGTATAGAGGGTAAGACTTGTAGACTTGTAGAGTGAGAGGGTAGAGGAGTCCTACTTAAATCAAGCTACAAGTGTAGCCTAGTAGGTTAGTAGTAGAGTACTTCCAAGTACTAAGTAACTTAAGTTAATAAAACTATCTTTTGAGGACTAAACTGGCCTCCTTATATACCTTTTACTAGAGTAATGTTACTCTAGTAACTTTAGTTAACTCTCTTTACTGTTGTTCCTATAAAGTAGAGTTGGCTAATCCTTTAGACTGTATACTATACTAGTTTGTGTCTTCTATTAATCTGCTAACACTAGTTTGTGTCTTCTTGTATTCTAGATTAATCTTCTAATGACTCCTTTACTGTATTGTTATGTCTTCTATACTTCCTCTCATACTTCTAATGACTCCTTATAAGTCCTCCTAACTAGTTATACTGTGTAAGCTGTGTAATACTTTTCCTATAAAGTAGAGCTCTCTATTGTTCTTATAACTCTGTCTGACTCAACCTGTACTTCCTGTACACTAGTTTGTAATACACTTTCTTATAAGGTAGAGTATTATGACTTCTAATAACTTCTTATGACTTCTGTAATATAAAAGGCTGTACTTCTGTACTACTCCTAGAACTTACAACCAAAGTTCTAGATTGTCTTATGTATTCCTCATGTTGTCCTTATATTGTTCTCATGTTTATAACTTTATTACTTTCCCATCTGTATAGGTAAAGTGTATAAAGGAGACTACTTTCCTATAGTCTCTCCTTAGAGCTCTCAGTTCCCTTTCCTTCACTAGTACTAGTCCTCCTCAAGTATAAAGCTTTAGAGTATTGGCTCTAGCTCTTTACTAGCTTTAATAGTCCTTTGTCTTTGTACAAAGTGTTCCTAGCTAGCTATATAGTTTCTCCTCAAGTAAGTATAATATTTTCCTTTTATCTCTTCAGGTTTTCTCCTAGTCTTTTCCTTTATACTTCTTACTCTGGACACTATACTCTTTCTAGATCCCCTCTCTATACAAGCATTCTAAATGACTTGTCTTTAGTTAAGGTTATTAAGTAATACTGTACTAGAGTATGTGTTTAACTTTGGAGAGATAAAGACCTTGTCCTCAAGTTTTGTTACCTTTTCCTAACTG
>NW_006760386.1:2197854-2209428 GCF_000271605.1 Fomitiporia mediterranea MF3/22
AATTTTCCCTTTTGTAGGAATAGTTTAATGTTATATTCAGGACTACTATACTATAATATTCTTATACTTTAGAATTTTTGTAGGAACAGTTTAGAGTCCTATTCAGGACTAGTTTCTATTATACCTTTTACTCTATCCAGAGTCTGTTATGTCCTCCCATAGGAGTGACTCCCTTTTTAATAGTTTCCCTCAAGAAGTTTTTGTCTTCTTTACTTTTTGCTTTCAAAAAGTAACCACTCATGATTATTTCCTATGTTCTTCTAACCTATGGTTTGTTGACTGCTTCTGCTTCTTCATACTGTATTATGTATTTCTGTCTTATTTGTTCAATAAGAGCTCTTAGTATCCTATCTGGATTCATAATATTGTTTATATCTTCTTGAGTGAATTGTAGTTGTATTTCTTGTTGTATTTCAAGTTGTTGTATAATAGAATCTCCTAGTATAGTATTATGTTCCTTCATCTTACTATACTCTTCCTCACAATTAGTGTGTTCCTCTTCTAATTGTAATGTTTTTATATAGTATGTACTATTGTCTTCTTCAGATTCATCTGTGTCCCAAGTATTGTTTCTCTTTTTCTAAGGTTGCCATCTCTTATAATTACTAGTTTGTCTCCTTTTGTTATTTAGAGGTTAGTTTTCTGTAGTAGGTTTGTTGTTTAGCTGAAGTTTTTCCAACCCTTCTCTAATTTCTTTTGTACTTGAATCTGAAGCTAGAATACTAAAGTATTCTGAAGACTCTGATTTCCTTTTCATCCAGTCTTTCCACATTTGCTCTTCTTGTAGAACTATGTCTCCTGTATCCTGTTCCTTAACTAGTATTTTTTTACTTATTAGTAAACCATGCCCTAGTCTCTTTGTTAACCAGTTTTCTAGATGTAGTAGCTTTACTACTGTTAGATGATTTATGTGAAATTCTCTGATTAACTTTACTGAATTGGTTAATCCTTTTCCAAATAGTTCCCAAGTATTATCTATGTCTGGATAGTCTAACCATTTGATTAAATATTGATATTTGTTCCTCCTCTTCCTACTATCTAATATGTTTTCTACTGTGTATTCTTATTCCTTGTTGATTAACTCTGGGTCTGGATTAGTATACACTTATCTTCCTAGATATTCCTTTTCTCTATAAGGTATTAACAATCCTAAGTAGAAAACTGGATGAATATTTATTCCTTCTAGTAGTTTTAACTTGTAATTTACTACCCCTATTTGTTTTTCTATTTCAAATAGTCCTATGTATCTGTTTGCCAACTTTCTAGTTGGTACTACTAGATTTAAGTTTTTACTATCTAGTAAAACAAAATCTCCTTCCTTTAATTCTGGAAAATTTCCTCTATGTTTGTTAGTATACTTTTTCATTTGTTCCTGTGATTTCTCTATTACTTTCTTAGCATTTGCTTGTACTATCTTTATCTCCTCTAGGTATTTGTCTGCTTCTTCTACATTTGACTTTGTATAGTTAAAAGTCATGTTAGAATGCCTTCCATATATCAGGTAAAAGGGTGTATGTTTAGTAGTAGAATGTTGCTTATTATTATAGGCAAATTCTACTATTAGGATAAACTCCTCCCAATCTTCCTGTCTGTAATTAACATAACACCTTAGGTACTGTTCTAGTTCCTGATTTACTCTCTCTGTTTGTCCATCTGTTTCTGGATAATAAGTAGTTAATAATGCTTGTTTAATACCTAGTTGTACACATATTTGCTTAGTAAAGTTACTAGCAAACTGTGGTCCTCTATCTGTAGTTATTTTCAAAGGTAATCCATGTTTTGAGAAAACATGTTGTATAAATAACTTTACTGTTTCTTTAGAATCTATTTCCTTTTTACAAGGAATAAATATTCCCATCTTTGAAAATCTGTCTACAATTATTAGTACTGTATCTTTACCAGTTTGTGTAATTAGTAGTCCTGTTATAAAATCTGCTATAACATGTTCCTAGGGTCCTGTTAGAATTTTTAATAGTTATAATAGTGGTTGTGTTTTTCCTCTCTTGTGTTTTGTCTTTTAACATATTATACAAGTATCTACATATTCTTTTATCTAGTTAGTTATTCCTGGCCAATAATATGTTCTCTTTACTAATTCCAAAGTCTTTCTGAGTCCTGGATGTCTAGCTATAACACTATCATAATATTGTTAAACAATTCTAACTTTTTCTTCCTGTTTACCTTCTCTTAGTAACAGTATTTTGTTACTATAATTAGTTCCTAAGTCTGTTTCTATAGTTTCTTCTACTGTCATTGTTTTAATATGTATTTCTGACTCTTTGAACATTTCCTGAGAGAGTAATACAACTTCCTAATTGTCCTTTTCTTCTAGCTCATAGTCAGGTCTTCTAGAGAGTGTATCTACTCTATTTTTCTTGCCTGCTCTGTATTCTATTTTAATGTTGTATCTGCTTAGTTCTAGTACCTATCTTACTTGTCTTCTATTTAACTACTTTTTGTTTTGAAAGGTTTTCAAATTAGATTAGTCAGTTATTATTCTAATTTAATCTTTGGCTCCTTTCAAATAATGTCTCCAGTTTACTAATACTTTTATAATAGTATATAGTTCTTTATCTAGTACTACATAATTTCTTTCCTGTTTACTAAAAGTTGAAGAATAATAAGCTATAGAATGTAATTCTTTATCTTCCTGTTCTTGTAATAGTATTACTGAGCATACAAAATCTGATACATCAGTTTCTACTACAAACTGTTTTTTATAGTTTGGCCTTACTAATACTAGTACTTTAGCAAATGCTTCTTTTATAGCTTTAAAAGAGGCTTCTTGAGTGTCTCTCTATATAAAAGTTCTCTTCTATAATAGTAAACTTGATAATGGTTTTACTTTTCCAGAATAGTCTTCTACAAATTTCTTGTAGAAATTAAAGAATCCTAGTATTTTCCTAACATCTTTCTTTGTTAGAGGTCTAAACTATTCTAATATAGCTTTTATCTTGTAGGGATCTACTTTTAGTCTATCTTGATTGACTATAAAACTTAAGTAGTCTAATTCTTGTTTATTAAAGAAGTACTTTTCTGGTTTATAGTAAAAGTCTACTTTCCTTAATAATTGTAGCACCCTTTTAGTTAGCTCTAATAACTCTTTTTGTGTTTAAGTATAGATAATAATATCATCTAAATATATTACTATCCCTTTACCTATTAATTCTTCAAAGAGTTGATTCATAACTCTCTGAAATACTGTTAGTGTATTCATTATTCCAAATTGTATTACTAGTAGTTTATACAATCCTTTATGTGTTCTAAAGGCTTGTAAGTATTCTTGTTCTTGTTTTATCCTAATGTTGTTATATCTACTTTTAAGGTCAAGAATTGTAAACTATTTTGCTTCCTTTAAATAATCTGGTAGTATGTATATTATAAGTATAGGAAATAGATCAGGTTCTGTAATCTGATTTAATTTCCTGTAGTCTATAACCATCCTTGCTCCTGAATCCTTTTTGCCTACAAAGAATACTAGTAATACAATTTTAGAATAACTTTCTCTAATGTATCCTTTCTTTAAGTTTTCCTGTATAAATTCCTTTACTACTTCTTGTTTTAAAGGAGTTAGAGAATATACTAGACACATTTTAGGTAATTCTGCTCCTTCCTTTAATTTGATATCCATGTCCTATCTGGAATGCTTTAGTAATCTATCTGCTTTATCTTTATCAAACCTGTCTAACTAATCCTATAATTCCTTTAGCACTAATTCCTTTTTATCTCTTTCTAGGCCTATTCCTAATCTGTTTAGTACTTTTGCTTTTTCCTGTGAAGCTTTCTATACTATACTAGAGACTTTGTTTAACTGTTTTCTAAGCTTCTGTTCTTTACTAGTTTGATAAGATAATTTTTGTTAGAGTACTCCTAACTCCTCTTACTTGTTAGTTTCTGTTAACTGATAGAATACTAGATTCATCCTCTTTACAGACAGTTCTAGAGTTCCTAACCTTCTTTTCTTTATAGGTGGAGGTGTACTTCCTGTACTTTCTCCCCTTTTCCTTTTAACATATTTATTATATAATGTAATGTTTTGTATTTTCCTTTTTACAGTTTGTATTTACTCTTCTCCTAGTCTTGTTTTATACATTATTTCTAGGTCTGCAAATTTCTTGTCTACTCTGAAAGTAACCATTCTTACTTCATACCTAGAAAGAATAGGTTCCTAGTATTAAGGTACTTTTAGTAATATTACCTGTTCTTCAGAAATAGTTACTTTGTCTAATAAAGTAGTTATTTCTTCATCTGTATCTATATCTTTGTCTAATGAATATGATCTTATACTAGATTCTGGTTGTATGTCTAGTATAGTTCCTGAAGGGCTCTGTTACAATTCCTGTGTTGTTAAGCTTTTAATAGGTGTTACAAGTGTTAATACTGAAATAGGAGTTATAGAAGCTTTTCCTTTATCATATCTTTCTATTTCTGGAAACTAAAGACTTTCTAATCTACTACTATCTGATTCTGAATCTGATAGTATAAGTGGTTTGTAGGATAACTTCTCTGTTTTAGTTTTCTTCATACTTCTAATTTGAGAGTATTCTTTTACTTTTTTCTCTCTGTTTTGGTTCCTTTTCTTTTCCCAACTTTTGCCTAGTAGTTTGATCTTTCCTGTACTACTTCTGACTTCTCCTGTTTGGTAATTAAACAAAGGTTTTACTTTGTTTAAATAGTCAGATCCTAGTAAACACTTATTACAGGCATTAGTTGTTCCTTTAAACAGGGACATTCCTTTGAACACCCCCCTCTAATTCATGCATAACTCAACCAATAAACTCAAAAAAAATATAGAAATGTAGATACATACATGTACTATATATATATGAATTCTGAAGGAAATTGATTCAGTAGAAAAGTGTATAGAAATTCAATACTGCTGAAATTGAATGAATCCCAAATATAAGACTACTGACAAATTTTTTACTACTACTTATACTACAGTGTTCAACATAAAAATTATATTATTGTATTCCTCTACCTCAGAGCTATAATATGTATGTTTTATCATATTGAATGGACCAGTCCTTAAATTAATATTGTGTAATTTGTTAAAAATGCTCAAAAAGTGTGACAAGAGAGTAAAATGATCGGCAGTGATCTACATTGATCTGCATTGATCTACACTGACCTACAGTCCTAATGACACATTGGTTGAGGGTATTAGCCTATCTCAATTCTGTTGTGAGTTGTAAGTTGCAAGGAAGCTTGGCTTTGTAGAGGACCCTAGTAAGGTTGATACTAAGTTTCCTTACAACTAGGAAGAATTGAGATGATTGACTTGTGAATTTTGTGTCAATCAGATTTCTTGTGATTTGAGTAGACAAACAAGTAAGGGATACAAGAAACATTATTTAATTTCAAAGTCTAACAACTCACAAGCACTCTAGAGTGCTTGCAAGTTGTTGTGTGTTTGACTACTACTTTAGGCAAGTACACAACCCAATCCCTATCTTAACTACCTGATTTTCATCTTAGCACTTCAGCATTTTTGGCATATTTCTTACATACTGTACACAACTCACAACTTGTAAGAGAATTGAGATAGGCTATTAGTCTGTAACATTTGCTAAATAAATAATTTTGTCTCTCTTTTTGTTCCTCATCTCTTAACAGTCCTATTCTATAGTCAGTACAGCTTGTTCTAGCCTCCCTTCTTAATACTAGGCTCTAGAATGCTCTATACAAGAAGGAGAAAGGAAAAACAATAGAGAAGTCATGAATATTTGATGATAGAATACTAAAGATTATGACCTTAGATGAGACTAGGGAAAAGCTCAGACAGAAGAAGGAATACAGGGAAAGGAAAGAGAAGGAGGTCTAGGCAAGAAAGGAGGAGGCTAAAAGGAAGAAGGAAGTTAATAATATGATTGAAAGTAAATGGAAACAAATCAAGACTCACTATGACAAAGAGCTTGCCAAATGGTAGGCTAAATACTCTACTTAAAGGGAGGAAGGGCTCTTAAGGGCTTATTAGAGTCCTAGACCTTCTAGACTAACAAAAAAACAAGTCCAGGACAACATAATATGAGAGAGGGGCCTTGACAAAGAAGAAGTAGTGTCTGAATGTGGTGAATACAACCTAGACCTGTGAAGACACAACAAATAATGTAGGAATTTTGTCTGAAGGTGTAGATATAACTATAGAACAATTGTCTGTATAAATGAGAGTAAGAGGAGTGAGCCAAGAGTGAATGTAGGAGTGCAAGTTGAGAAGATAGGGGTGGACAGGTTGAATGTATGCTAGTGTGATAGAGTGTTACAGGGGTGTTCAAAGGAATGACTTTCATAACAAAATCTCACTTTTTTCTTATCTTCATATTAATTTTTTTACAGTACTTAATAGCTTGGAAAAATTCAGGTATATAGTATTATACATATAATTATTAGATACATAAATTTTTAAGTAAATTTTTGATGTGGAAAGAAATGCAGGGGAAAACAAAATTGGTGTTTAAAGGAATGTCTAATACCTGTATTATAAGTGTCCATTATTGCAAATTTGAACCATCCATTACTAATTCCAGTATTTAACTATGTTTAAGCATTATACTTCTATCCTCCTTTATTAATTGTACTATCAGCATTTCTGACAATTACCCTAGGTTTGTCATTCTTTATAAGTTTTAACTTGAGAGCTTTAACTATCTTTAGTAATATGTACTTAATCCTGTACCTGAATCAAACATAGTCTTAATTATTGTTTGCTGTCCTCTGTATAATATAATTACTTTACAGGTTAGATAGAGTACTGTTTGTACTGTCTGGTAGATTTTTGTTGGTTACTTTTCTTATAGAGTTTCTTTTACTTTTTTCTCTACACTTGAGTTTAAAGACTCTACTACCTTTAAATGCTGAATCAAAAATCCTCTTTACTTAATCCTTCTGTTTCCTCTTCTTCATTAATGTAAGCTTCCTGTTCTTCAGGGATTACTGTGTTCCTCTTTGTGAACCTCTTGTTAGATTTATACTTTGACCTTTTACTTTAAGGATTTCTCCTAGTACAATTCCTGACCATATGTCCTTTCTGCCTACATTTGAAGCATACTATTTCCCTACCTTTTGTTATTCTGTTAATTTCTATTAGTACTCTATAATAATTACTAAGAGGTTTGTATTCTTGTCTAAATGTTTTTGTGTGTACTATTCCTCTCTCTGTCAGCAACAGTATAGAGGGGACCTGAAGGCTTAGTGAGGGGACCCAGGCTACAACTATCCTACACAACAGAAATACAGAATACAAGCACCAGAACATAGTCAGAACTTGTAGAACAGACAGAGAGAGAGAGTGAGACAAGAGTAGAGTATATAGAGTAAGTCTAAGAGTACAGGACTATCTAGAGTAGACAAGATCAAGACTACAGGACCAGTCTAATCTTGTACACCTATATATACTAAACTACACAAGAGTACTCAGGGAGTATGAGCCACTAAGAATGATAAGCTATAAAGAATGAAAGAAAGAAAGGTCAAAGATAAAGGTACAAAGAATGAAGGGATGGACAAAGGGTAAGAGACTATAGAATGAACAAAGAATGAAAGGGTGGTCAAAGGAATAGAATGATAAAGTAAGGAGGGGTAGTAGTAAGACTCAGTACACATATAGTCTATAGACAGCACCCCTAAGGGATAGAAGTTCTGAGTTCTAGTATAGAAGAGTGTAGAACCCTTAGAACTGAGGGTATAAGAGTAGAGAACTATAACATCACCCCCCCTCTAAAACTAATTATCCTAATTAGTGAACATTAGGTTCAGTCAGTAGCTTGAGTATAGGTTGGAACAGTAGGGCTTGGAAATCTGTAAGGCTGAGTTTGTACAGAGTACTAGGATGAAGCTGATAAAAGTCTCAGATTGTCTTAGGAGTATAGGCAAGGTTCTTAACAGGTTCCCAAGTGTACTCCTCAACTGGGTACCCTTTCTAGTAAACAAGGAATTTGAGTTTTCTGTATAGTAGCTTAGTATCTACTATGTACTCTACTTTATATTCTAGTTCAGAACTAATGAGTTCTGGTAGAGACAGTAGGAGTCTTTGTTATAAAGGAAAACCTGGATTATAGTACTGAGACAACAGAACCTTGTTGAACACTAGGTGTATATACTTCTATGTTGCTAGAAGTTAGAGTTTGTAGATAGAGGCACTGACCTTCTTTTCAATAACAAAGGGTCTGAAGCACTTGTTCTCTAACTTCTTTATTAGACAATCCAAGGTCAGATTAGTAGCTTCTAGTATAACTTTGTTACTAGGCTAGTAATCCTTAGTCACAAACCTCTTCCAATCATAGTTCTACTTTATAACTTACACTACCTTCTCTAAAAGAGCTTGTACATCTTCCCTAGTCTTGTGTATCTGTTTTATAAAGTCTGTTACAGATTTAGAACTACTGTTCCAGTTTGAAACTGTCCCCTAGTACAAATGTCTTCTATGATTAAGGAAGAATAGGGACTATCCTATTGTAGAGTGTTACTAGTTATTATGCACAAATTCTGCTAGAGCTAACTATTCAGACCAGTCTGACTATTAATGATTGATGAATATTCAGAGGTAGAGCTTGATCTCCTAATTGACTCACTCAGTTTGACTATTAGTCTGTGAGTAATATGTAGTAGAAGGGTTCCCTTGAATTCTAAGAAGTGTATACAAGTCCTGTATGAATTTTGACTCAAATTACAGTCTATAATTGTGAATAAGCTTCTGAGAGAGTCTGTACAACCAGAAGATGTGATCCTGATAAATGTGTACTATACCTTCAGAAATGAGTTCTGTTCAGGTCAGAACTGTGTAGACTTACTTAGAGAATCAGTCAACAATTACACAGATAGTGTTGTAACCCTAAGACTCAGGTAGCTTACTAATCAGGTCCACCAAGACTTCTTCCTAAGAGTGATCTAGAATCTAATACAGATGTAGGGGAGTCCAAACCCTTGTCTAGTAAGCCTTAGTCTGTTAACACATATTGTAATCAGTTACATACTTCAGGATTTCTCTCTACATTCTTAGCTACTAGTAGTTCTGAGTAATAAGTTCCTGTATTTTGTGTTGGCCTGAATGTCCTATAGTCAGATTGTTGTAATAAGCTCAGACAATGTCCTTCTGTAGCTTCTAATCCTTTAGAACATACAGTTGGCCTTCCTAGTAAACCTGTTCATCCTTATCCTTCTCCTAGTCTCTAGCTTGCTTCTTTAGCTACTTTACTACAACCTGGTTCTATGTGTGTCTCAGAGCTTACTGTATATAAGTGACAAAGTTAACATTCTTAGATTCAAGTCAGATCTCTTAGATTGTCTTGAATGTAAAACAGGAATTGTCTAAGAGAATAAGATTTTTGTTATTATTCTCCCCCCTTTTATAACCTACTTGTCTTGAGAGTAAATCAGTTTTTGTCATTTGTGTTCTAAGTTTGTAGGTTAGTACAAAGTTATAGTCCTACAGTTCTAACATTTAGTAGGCTTAGTGACAGTTGAGCTTCTGAGGCACCTGGAAGTACTAGAGATTAAGGTGATCACTCTAAATCTTAAACTTCTGTACAGTACTAAGGAGATATTAATACTACTCCTCTAGGGAACAGACAATTGTAAGGAGTTCTTTGTCATAGATAGGGTAGTTCTGTTCTGTTGTAGAGAGGGATTCTAATCAGAACACTATCAGACACTACTTTCTGTCAATAAACTAGGATAGTACTACTCTATTTATAAAGTCAGAAGAGTTGGCTTTGACTCAGAACTTGTCTGTAACTATTAGAACTACTAATACAGGCTTACTAGTAATAGCCTACTTGAGGGACTCAAACACAGACTACTACTAATCACTCTATTACTAAGGAACATCTTTGCTAGTAAGATTGTGAAAGGGCCAGACAATAGTACTAAAGCCTTGAATAAAGTATTAGTAGTAGTTTGTAAACCTAAGGAACACTTAGACCTGTTTCAGGTTCTGAGGTTGTAGCCAGTTCTGAACTGTAGTTACCTTTGTCAGATCTATACAGACCTCTCCTCCACCAATTACAAAGCCTAGATAATTTACTGACTCCTGTACAAAAGAGTACTTTACTTCTTAGAGAAACAGTTTATTATCTTAGAGCTACTATAGAACCACTTGGATCAGTTAGTAATAGTGCTCAACTGTCTGAGTAAAGATCAGAATGTTGTCCAGATACACACTAACATACTCTAAGTCAATCAGATCTGTAAGGATATGATTCATAAATGACTAGAATGTTGCAAGCAAGTTAGTTAGTTTAAAGAACATTATAGTCAGTTTATACAATCTGTAATTAGTTTAGAACACAGCCTTCTACTCATCTCTGTCTCAGATCCAAATATTATTATACTCCTACTAAACATCTAACTTAGTGAAAACTCTGAATGTATGTGTCTTATTAATGAGCTCCTGAATCAGAGGGAGTAAGTACTTGTTTTTAACAGTACCCTTATTAAGACAATAATAATCCTAAACTGAGTAGAGCTTCTTATCTTTCTTTTTGATAAAGAAGAAAGGGGAGACTATAGAGGACTTTAAGGGTTGGATCCAGCTATTCTAAAGATTTTCCTAAAGGAACTCATTAAGTACCTCCTACTTGTCTCTGTTAAGTAGGTAGACCTTACAATCCTTAGGTTGGAAGCCCTTAGTCAATTTAATTACATAGTTCTAGAGACAGTATTTAGGAAGCTAGTCAAATTCCTCTTTACTAAAGACTTTAGGAAACTCTTAGACAAAATCTGGTAGGCTAGGTCTATGTGTGTTCTAGAGTAGAGTTGTTCTAAGAGGGTTCTGGACTGGTTCTGTCTCAGACATCCTTCAGATTGACTCTGTTCTGCCTTGACTAGAATATGTGTCTACATATCTATCCTAGTCAAAGAAGAACAACTAGTCACCTTTATCAGAACTGTTAGTAACATTAGAAGTGTTTGTATCTACTTAAGACAGTAGTGTAAGATAGTTACAAGACTCAGAACACTGATTAAACACAAGTGTCTACTCTAACTAGTTAATAGTAGAGTTGTGAGCCTTGAGCCATTTGAATCTAATGAAAACATCTGTCTTTCTAAGGTTAGTAACTCTAAACTCAATACTTTCCTTATAATCCTAAATGGTTATCTGTAGTTGGATAAACTTAGTGATCCAACTATTCCAGTTTAGGGTTCTGTCTATATTATATACTAGGATCAGAAGTAGAACACATTGAGTAGAGAGGTAGTGTTCCTACACAAAGGCCTTATTAATGTATAAACTAGTGTATCTACTATTTACTAGAGCTATTGTTCAGATCTGAGAGGATCCTGAGAAGAGAGCTAAGAGGATAGGGACCTGGACCTAGTGTCTGAAACATCCTCTAATAAATTACTACTTGTTCTGAAGGGAATGTACAGCTTGTATAGTCTTGTTGTCTGAGAGGGTAAGTATATACACTAACATTTCCTTATTAACCTCTCTCTTTCAACAAGGACAGACCTATGTCCTCAGCTGTGAACTTAGCTGAGACTATTCCTACTTAATACTATAGACAAACTACTGAGTAGTAAACAGGGCTAGATAGTGTTCTAAACATTCTAAGATCTTAGAACACAGAAGTAGCA